>NC_090650.1:45974821-46274821 GCF_040937935.1 Hyperolius riggenbachi | reverse complement strand
GAGATCTCTGCACTTTGGCCCAATAGGCTGCTTGTCAAGTGACAGGCAGCCTATTCGCCAATCATTGTGCAGGGATCTCGTCCTATAAAGTCGCTGGACCTGACACGGTCCAGAGTGGGCCAGTCGAGCAGATGTTTGGGTAGCGCGAGTATGTTAGTAGTGCATGCTACAGCAGCAGTGTGCCTACTTTGAAAACTTTTCTTGCGCTGCCACACTAAGGGCCCTTTTACACTTAATGCATTGGTATGCGTAAGTGTGCGTTAGTACACGTTGGTATGCGTTTTTTCCATAGCAGTGTATTGTAAAATAGCTTTCAGTTAAAATGCATATAGTGGGAACTGAGCCATAGGAAAACATGGGCATTACTTTGAAAATCAGTTTTCTCTCAGTTTTAACTGAGAGCAACTGATTAAGTGTAAGAGTTGCCTAAGCTGCACTGCTTGAACAGTGTAGCTTAGTGAATCAACCGCTACTGATTTGTCTGTGAGCCAGATGTAGCCATCAAAAGAGCCACATCTGGCTCCCGAGCCATAGGTTCCCTACCCCTGGTCTATCAGGTCCCCCGCTGTGGTTCCGATCCAGTCCTGTGAGCCGCCACCCTCTCCCATAATGCTAAGGGCTCTTTCACATCAGAGCTTGCGTTGGAGAACGCTCAAAGCATACCTTTTGTTGTATGCATTTTAATGCGTTTTGATATGCGTTGCACTGCAGTGAGTGTTTTAATGCGTTCTCAATGCGTTACAGCATATAGGAAAACGCAGGTAATTTTTTTTCTTTTAGTTTTCAACTTTCTACATTGTTCCTCTGTTGCATTCTGGGACTGATTGCCTGCGTTAACGGATTAAAAACGCGTATAGTGTGCGTTTTACATTGACTAACATTGTAACGCATAAAGCTAGTGTCGGGCGAAAAACTGCGCCTGGGTGCACAAAAACGCAGCGTTATATGTGAAAGCTAAAATGAAAGTCTATGGACTTTCATTTCACCTTGGGTAACGTAAACTTTACCCGTTGCGTTGAAACACAGAAAATCTGCCCTAATGTGAAAGAGCCCTAAACTGTGGATGTCCCCCCCGATCATGCCAATGTAGGAGGTGGTGGATCCCAGCGGTAAACGACGTGCAGCTGTCCATGTGAACTGGCTCTTAGCCGTGTACAGGGCTTTAGGTGTACACGCGTGTGCTATGGGGGGGGGGGGGGTAGCGGAGAGAATAGAAAGGGTTTGTGGAAAAAATTAGCTTAAAATAAATGCATGTCTTCTTTTTTACAAGCTAATTGTATATTTTTATGCCTACCCCCTGTGTCATTAGTTTTTGTTTTAACTTAAAGTTAAGCTAAAGCAATTATAAAGTGAGTGGAAAAAGCAGCGGCTTTCAGCTGATCTGGAAATGCTCTGGTTAGGCGGAAAATTTATTTACCATATTAAATATTAACCTGCTTTGAAGTGCTGCTGGCTGCACAGAGACTGAGTTATGCACTCCTCCAGCTCTCCATCGTTCCGCAGCACATGCTTCATTTCATTGGGCTCTGTCACCTCCCCGTGTATGTGTCGTGTGTGTGTGTACTTGCATGCATGTGTGTGCTTGAATATGTGTGTGTGTGTGCTTACTTGCGTGTGTATGTGCTTGCGTGCATGTGTGTGCTTCCGTGCATGTTTGTGAGTGTGCTTGTGTGCGTGTCTGTGTTTGTGCTTGTGTGAGTTTGTGCTTGTGTGCATGTTAGTGTGCGTGCATGTTTGTGTGCTTGCGTGCATGTGTGTGTGTGCCCTCCCTCAATCACAGTACAGGAGAATGCCTTCATAGCAAACGCCAAGGTACCAGGAAAAGTAGAAAGACAAAAAGAAAGAACAATCGAGAGCCCCCAAAAGTGTATTATTGTTATATTATTGTTATATAAGGTAATCTTCAATTTGTACAGCAGATATGGATATACTCACAAGTCTGGGTTGCCGACCTCAGGCAACCACTCCAATCGCATATGGGGATATTAACCTCCTTGGCGGTAACCCCGGGGTAAGCCACGCAGGAGGTTTTCTCCGGCCCTGCTGGGCCGATTTGTTTAATTTTTTTTTTGCTGCACGCAGCTAGCACTTTGCTAGCTGCGTCAGCACACCGATCGCCGCCACCCCGTGCTCGATCGCCGCCATCTGTCGCGCCGGGCCCCCCCCCCCAGACCCCGTGCGCTGCCTGGCCAATCAGTGCCAGGCAGTGCTGAGGGGTGGTTCGGGACTCCCACTGACGTCCCGACGTCGGTGACGTCATCCCGCCCCGTCGCCCTGGCGACGGGGGAAGCCCTCCAGGAAGTCCTGTTCTTTGAACGGGATTTCCTGATCGAAGCGGGCGGGGGGATGCCACTGAGCAGCGGCTATCATGTAGCGAGCCCTGGGCTGCTGCGCTGCCTCCTGGCGGAATTTTTTATACCGCCAGGAGGGTTAAGCCTGTCGCTCTCTGTAGAAGAAAAATAAGGGTGTACACACCCATCCACCAGGTGGATGATGATATTTGTAGTAGTTACAGAGGCGCCAGTAGAATAAAAATTAGTAGTCTATTAAAACCAAATAAAAAATTAGGGGACCGGGGTGGATCAGTCTCCCCAATATATATGACACAACCACCATATATGGTATCCAGAAAAATATATATTTATAATCAGTACTCCACATAAAATTATGCACTGCGTTTCGCGAGTCCCAAGCCCGCTTCCTCAGGCAAATTCAAGAGCAGGAGTAACTCCGAGGTTGTGCAGATAGGTGCAGCGCCACCTACCTATACCCACCTATCTGCACAACCTCGGAGATACTCCTGCTCTTGTATTTGCCTGAGGAAGCGGGATTGGGACCCGCGAAACGTGTTGCATAATTTTATCTTGAGTAATGATTAAATATGTATTTTTCTGGATACCATATATGGTGGTTGTGTCATATATATTGGGGAGACGGATCCACCCAGGTCCCCAAATTTTTTATTTGGTTTTAATAGACTACTAATTTTTATTCTGCTGGCGCCTCCTGTAACTACTACAAATACCAGGAAAAGTAGTTTACTATGTCAGAATTTCCCATTCAACCAATGATCAATGATCACCGGCATTGATACAGGTGGTCATTGACAAAGTGAAAACATATACAAACATTTCTTTCACTGTGTACTGTTCACAGGACACAGGGATACTGTGTGTGTGTGTGTGTGTGTGTGTACATACATACATACAATAAAAATAAACACATCCCCAATTAACCCATTACCTCCCCCACTCTCCCATGGTTAACAAAATAAAAAAAACATTTGTATATATAACCACAAAAAAAAACAACATAAGAAAACAAATACATAAATAATTACATTAGGGACTCAACTTTTTTAATATGTATGTCATGAGGGTATATTAATGTTATTTTTGCAAATAAGGGTTTGTAATTAGTGACGGAAGCAAAACTGAAAATACACCTTTATTTTCAAATAATAGGTAAGTAGTGAGGCGCACCCCAACCCCCCTACCCTCTTCCCACCAGCCAGTTCATATAAAACATTTTTTTTACTGGTGCTTGGTTCCTTTTAGGTCCCTTTTACACTTTCAGGTAATTCCTGCGTTGCATTACCCTATTTTACCGCAAGGGGCAGCAAAAGCAGTGAAAGTCTATGGAGACTAGGGGGTTGATTCACAATAACAAATAGCATGCCTTATCAGTTATCAGAGTTAATGTGCCTTATCAGAGTAGCATAGCCAGCGCTACTAACTTATGCCTGCTAATTGGCAATGACGAGAGCTCCACTCGTCCTGCCCTGAGTCCCTGCGGGTCCAATCATTTTAAAGGACATTATCCCCGCACTTTGATTGGCCCAATAGGCTGCATGTCAAGTTTCCTGTCAAGTGACAGGCAGCCTATTGGGCCAATCAAAGTGAAGGGATCATGTCCTTTAGGGCTGGTTCAGACGGATGTTCGGAGGCGTTGCGTTTGTTGGCGTCGCGGTGGCGATGCGTTCAGGCTTTCAGCAGCGTTCTCGTTGCGTTTGGACGCGGTCGCGTTTTTTCTTCCCCTAGGGCAGGGGTAGGGAACCTTGGCTCTCCAGCTGTTAAGGAACTACAAGTCCCACAATGCATTGCAGGAGTCTGGCAGCCACAGTCATGATTAATAAAGGCAAATGCATGCTGGGATTTGTAGTTTTATCACAGCTGGAGAGCCAAGGTTCCCTACCACTGCCCTAGGGGGACATTACCCATCGCGGTTAACCGCCCCTGGAAGCTACATGTAGCTTCCAGGGGCTCCTTGAACGCCAGAGAACATCGGGACCCGAACGCCGGGTTCGTGTAAATGCGCTTGAAAGCTTGGTACAAACGCTCCCATTCACTTGAATGGGAGCGTTTAACGCCAAGTCCCGAACGCTGGCGGTAAACGCTATGCAAGCGTCCGTCTGAACCAGCCCTGAGGGGCTGGTTCAGACGGACGGCTTGCGGGCAGGACGAGTGACATTGTCAATTAGCAGGTATAAGTTCGTAGCGCTTGCTATGCTACTCTGCTAAGGCATATTAACTCTGATAAGGCACGCTATTTGTTATAGTGAATCAACCCCTTTTACACTTTTTGCGGTCCGTTGTAACGCAAAAAAACAACCGAAAATCCGGCCATCTCAAAAAACAAGACTGATTGCCCGCTGTACAGCCATTCTGTGTACGTTTTCTGTTTACTGTGTTTGCAAGGAGCTATTGAGCTCAGCCATCTAAATATAAATTATCAGTACAGACTGGCTGACACTTCACCCTGTTCTGCTCACTATCACCGAGCTGCTCTGATAAGCCCTGCAGCAGCACCATATAGGGGCCCAGGCCTTGATAAGCTCTCCCTGTACCAGCCACACATCAGCCGCTACTGAAGCTCATTGTCACAGCTGGAGGCTCAGGACTGGGCCATTATCCCGCATCCTTATTCTGCAGACGCTTGTATTCTCCGCGCTATCCGTAGAGATGAAAATCCCCATCTTTATTGACTCTTCTGCGGTGGACAGCGACGAGGAAGAGAGGGTAACTGTCAGCCTTGCATAGGCAAACGCAGCGGGGGATTACAGCTGCCCAGAATCCCCCCTCAGACCAGGGCCAGTGCAGTGTCTGGGGACAGGCACAAGTTGAGACACCAGAATATCTGCAGGTATCCTGCTGCTCACTGCACTGCACCCTCTCTTTCCCTGCTTCAGTTGACTTTGGATGGAGCAGCAGCGTGTGTACAGAGCATGGAGCAGCAGTGTGTGCACAGAGCATGGAGCAGCAGCATGTGTACATTTCATGGAGCAGCTCTGGAGAACTTAACAGAGTCAGGTACGAGCACAGCTCTGTGCTGTGTGACTGCTTCACTTTCTGCATCATCACCAATGTCGGCTGTCCTCATTATTATCTGTATCCAAACTGCTCCTGATCGATCCCGATGTCAGTCAGTCGGGAGGGAAATTGCATTATGTGTACCATGTCATCCTACCATATTATACTGTATTGTGCATGGCTGAGGGAGAACTTTCTGGAATCCCCCCAACCCTCCTTGAAAATCTTTGGTTTGCCGCTGCCTTGTTGTTCCCCGATGTTTTTTTCCCCTTCATTAATGGTAAAAATAAACTTTGGGTTTCTTTATAGGTCTTCCCCAACCCCGTCCTGGAAAACAAAAGCGTTGAATTTGCAAAGAAATGCACAGAGTTCATCAGTGACGTAAGTAAATGGAGTTATGCTCTTATTAGTTCTTGGATAAATTTAAAAATCAGGAATGTATGTAGAGTATGACCGGATCACATTTCGCCAGACATGCACTGCAGTGTCCCCTCCGATCGATGGGATTCAGACTATTTTTGTCATGTTTGATCTGCTCCTGTTCGATAACGGGATGTTTTTTTCAAAGTTATCACAGGAAAATCGATCCCTTTATTGATCGAGAAAAGTTTGGACATGTACACACGATGCAACCTTCTTTCAGATTATCTGTCGATTGGATGGGAAATTGCATCATGTGTATTATTATTATTATTATTATTATTATTATGATTTTATATTTATATAGCGCCAACATTTTCCGTAGCGCTGTACATAGTACAAACAAATAATGGGGAACAAATATACATGAGAAGTAAAATACACTGTACAGTCATGACATTGAATAGAATAAATACAAATACATACACAGTTGATGTGTAGTTGGTACATGTGCATATGTTAAAATTACATGAGAAACACTAGGAGGAGGTCCCTGCCTTTGCGAGCTTACAATCTAGGAGTAGGGAACCTACGGCTCGGGAGCCAGATGTGGCTCTTTTGATTGCTACATCTGGCTCACAGACAAATCAGTAGGTATTGATTCACTAAAGCTACACACTGCTCAAGCAGCGCAGCTTAGTGTGGCAGCGCAAGTAAAATTTTCAAAGTAGGCACGTTACTGCTGTAGCATGCACTACTAACTTACTCACACTCCCCCGAAAACTAACGGCCGCTCCAGTTGTCCCACCCTGGACCCTGTCAGGTTCAGTGACTTTGTAGGACGAGATCCCCACACTTTGATTCGCCCAATAGGCTGTCTGCCACTTGACAGACAGCCTATTGGGCCAAAGTGCGGGGATCTCGTCCTACAAAGTGAACCAACCCCCAAGTTGTTAGTTGGTATTTCTCCTGTCTGGCACTTGGGGAAATCGCTGATGTTGCTGAAACCCAAGAGAAGCTGAAGACCTGTCTGATACTACCACTGCCCAAAGAATCAACTGCACACACATCACCATGGCAACAAGGACGTGAGCCCTCTGCTGCACATGCGCACAGTCCCAGTTTGAAACATATTGTATGGCTCTCACTGAAATACATTTTAAAATATGTGGCGGTTATGGCTCTCTCAGCCAAAAAGGTACCTGACCCCTGATCTAGAGGGTAGTGGGGAGGAAACAGGGAAGGAAACACAGGGGTTAGTGGGTGAGCCAGTGTGCCTTCAGAGCTGCAGCTGCCTATAGCAAATGATAGCCTTGTCGGAACAGGTCTGTTTTCAGAGTACGTTTGAAGGTTTCCAGACTCGTGGCATGACGAACCGGCTGAGGGAGAGCATTCCAAAGGAAAGGGACAGCCCGTGAGAAGTCTTGAATGCGAGAGTGAGAGGAGGTGACTAGGCTGGAGGACAAAAGGGTATCCTGTGAGGAACGGAGGGTCCGGGCGGGGAGGTATGTGTACCGAGCATTAGGCACGGGTCACACTTGGGGGAAGCGCAGGCGATTACACGCAATGCGAAATGGCACTGCAAAATGCAAGTGATGAATTCTCTACTGGCCTACAGGGGTTTCCGAAAGCAGTCATATAAGGCAGTCATATAATTAGCAATAAACTAGTGAAAGGAGATTTTTCAGATGTTACACCTACTGTAGTTCTGGGGGCCGATAGCTTTTATATATTTTTATGCAGAGGGTGTTGTTCTAGATAGGGAGAACCTACTCCTAAAACTCACATTCACAGTGCCACGTTGCGGAGCTGCGTTATAATGTATTATAACGCAGCTTACCGCACTGCAATGCTAATCCTATGGGCCGTTCACAGTGCAACGTTAAAGTCGCATTGAAAAAAATGTTGCGTTGTAACTCACTGCTTGCAGTGCGTTACCGCTTAACGCAGACAAGTTGCGACTTTAACATCGCATTAAAACGCAATGTCCCACTGTGAATGCGACTTTATACAATATATGGAATGGATAATTTAGGCAGTTACCTTATATTACATAGAAATGGTTAGATCGGATGAAAGAGATTGGATCATTAGTGGCTACCATAAAGATAGCCATACATCTAGGGATGATGGGCAGATTCGACCAAGAGATAGATCTCTCTCTGATCGAATCTGATTAGAGAGCGATCTTTCGGCTGCCCGTACACCGCAGGCCGCTTCCCGATCAATTCCATGCTGAAATCGATCCGGAATGGCCTTGTGCATCTACCACCTTGACGCTGTCCCCTAATATAAAGTATACATTACCTGTCCGTGGCCTCTGCTTGTCCCCCGCTGGCTTCCGAGATTCCTCTTCCACATACATGCGTGCCTCACATGGTTTTCTAGTAAGGGCGCGCGTGTGTGACGTCTTACGCGCCCTTACTAGGAAACCACGTGGGCCATGCGTGTATGGAGAGAAGAATGAGCTCATAGCAGCGGAGGGACAAGCAAAGGCCACGCGCACCAAAGGGAGTAACATCTTGCAGCATGCGCGATCGAGAATGTGACCAATTTTTGTCTCGAATTGGTCGCATTGTCGGTCGGGCATGCACTTGGTGGCACAGATTTTCATCCAATTTGATTTTAATAATCAAATTGGATGGTTGATGAGCCGCCAAGTCGTCTGATGTACGGCCACTTTTAGGCAATAAAGATTTGACTAGCAGCAAGCCAATGGGTAGGGATGCTGGCGCAACCGGCCAATGGAGAGAGCCGCTGGAGCAGCCAGCCAATGGAGAGAATCACTGGAGCAGCCGGTCAATGGAGAGGGCCACTGGAGCAGCCAGCTAATGGAGAGAGCTGCTGGAGCAGCCGGCCAATGGAGAGAGCTGCTGGAGCAGCCGGCCAATGGAGAGAGCCGCTGGAGCAGCCGGCCAATGGAGAGAGCCGCTGGAGCAGCCAGCCAATGGAGAGAGAGCCACTGGAGCAGCCAGCCAATGGAGAGAGAGCCACTGGAGCAGCCAGCCAATAGAGGGAGCTGCTGGAGCAGCCAACCAATGGAGAGAGCCGCTGGAGCAGCCAGCCAATGGAGAGAGAGCCACTGGAGCAGCCAGCCAATGGAGGGAGCTGCTGGAGCAGCCAACCAATGGAGAGAGCCGCTGGAGCAGCCAGCCAATAGGAAGAGCCACTGGAGCAGCCGGCCAATGGAGAGAGCCGCTGGAGCAGCCAGCCAATGTAGAGGGTCGCTGGAGCAGCCAGCCAATAGGGAGAGCCGCTGGAGCAGCCAGCCAATGGAGAGAACCGCTGAACTGCATGTAATAACACTAAAGGTGGCCACATACCGTATAATTAAAACATCCAATAGTACACCAATTCGATAAATGCGATTGGTTGTCCTGAAAAATCAAAAGCTTTTTTTTCATTCGTTCGAGAAATCAGATTGAATTTCCCGTTTTTATTCGATAAAAGAAGATCCGGAGTGTTGGATTTCTCTGATCAATTTATAAGAAAATTGAATGGTGTGTGGTAGATTGTCAACTACTTGATGTACATACCCAAGCTATTTTTTTCAATTATTTTTTTCATAATTGGGGGAAATTTGGTACATATGTGTGTGTGGTACATTGGTCAGATTTTTGGAATGTTACATTGTATGGTGTGTGTCCACCTTTATGGTAAAAATGGTCAGTTGTATGGCCACCTTCAGCCAGAATAGTAATATAATGCATTTTACAGGATGGGATTTTTAACCATTTAAGCCGCCTGGACGTGATTGTCACATCCAGGCGGCTGCTGCTGTGCTGCTGCGTGCTCCCGTGTTGCCCCCCATTAGCCCGGAGATCAATGAATGGGAACATAATTCCCATTTATTGATCTAAGTTCCCGGTAGAAAGACCGACGGCTTCTCATCAGAAGTCTTTCTGACAGAAAAAAGTTTCCCGTCCTCCATATGCTTTGTGGAAGCAAGCACTTCGCTTCCAGGGCTAAAAAAAAAAAAATCACTGTGGCCATCTTGTGGCCAAATAGTAAAACTACATCTACATAAATGTTTTAATAAAATAAACCCACATTATTACATTTACAATTAACTGTTTACCTCCCACACCCCAAAAACAATTACAATAAAAAACAAAACAAAATAAAAACAAAACCTAAATAGTTACCTAAGGGTCTGAACTTTTTTAATATGCATGTGAAGAGGGTATATTACGAACATTTTTTAAATTCTAAAATGTAAAGATATAAAGGCTGTTACAAAGTATCTAGTCCAATAGCTAATGTCCACTCAGAAGGTCCTGTGAACAGCCTTTATATCTTTTTGTGGATACAATTTTTTGCATTTTTTTGTAGTACTTTTTACTTTTTGCATATTTTTACTTATATCGTTTTAAGTGCACTGGTTTATGATACAAGTATTGTTGGAGGACGAATCATGCAGCAACATTAAACTGCTATTGAAGTGCACTAGACTGATTGCACCATGTATTAAAGATGTGAATAGCAGCATGCTACAGGAACATCTTTGAAGTGCCATAATATCCTACTGCAGCGGAGTGCGGAACACTAAATGTAGTGTGTTCAGTTAGGATAACATCATAGGGTCTTCTGAGTGGACATTAGCTATTGGAATAGATACTTTAACATAGCCTTTATATCTTTTTTTTGCATATTTTTTGCAGTATATTTTTTTTACTTTTACATATTTTTACTTTTATTTATTTTTAAGTGAATGCACTCTCTTTTTTAGGGACACTTGGATGGTCTATGCGTGGAGTATTGAGTGTTGTGTTTAATGTTCATAGTAATATACAAATTTATGCTGGCACAATCTTGATTTTTATCATTGTATTTATGCGCATATATATACTTTTTAAGAGATTTAATAAGAGTTTATAATTTATTACCTACTATTCCCAGCGCTACCTGTTTAACTACAAGCTATACTCACACATACGCAGTATCGCCACACTAGTACATGGATGGGAGCACGGCAGGGGAGTAACTGTAGGGAAGCAGCCCCTGCAACTGGGGCGTGTTGGTGGTGGGGGTTTGATCTGATAGGGGACCCAACTACAATGTAATCACTCACTGAGGGCTTGTTTACACTGCAGGCATTTTCAGCTTTTTTTCGCCCACGTGCAGTTTTTAAAAATGCCCCCCCAACCATGTGGAGAATAAATGTCCATGAGAAGGTTCATATCAGCGCGGGTCATGCGCTGTGCGACTAGCAAGGCGGTGCGTGTACCATTTTCGGGGCGATTCCGCCTCAATGGAAAGTATAGGAGCAACGCAAACACTCACAATAATTGCTTTGTGTAGTCCCCTAAAATAAAAAATTTCACTTACCTTGGGTCTCCTCCGGCCCACCATAGGCCGCGAGGTCCCCCGGCGTTATCCTGGCTCCTCCCTGTATCCCTCCGCCGGCTCCCTGTATCCCTCCGGCGGCTCCCGTTACCAGCGACACCCGAGCTGGGTGTCGGGCCCGGCTCTTCCTGGTCTTCGACATTGCTCGTCATCCGTGATAACGTCAAAGACCAGGAAGAGCCGGCCCGACACCCGGCCTGGGTGTCACTGGTAACGGGAGCCGCCGGAGGGATACAGGGAGGAGCCAGGATGACGCCGGGGGACCTCGCGGCCTACGGTGAGCCAGGGGAGGGCCAAGTTAAGTGAAATTTTTGATTTTAGGGGACTGCTCAGAGTCCCTTTAAGTATAAATACATGGTATTTATTCTTTTTCAGGTCAAAGAGTTCACTTGCTGACTTGCGTCAGAGAGTGAATTACAAAACCGCTCTGAAAAAACGCTTAGAAAACCTCTAAGCACAAAAACTAATCACCCACCCAAGCGCCAGGAATCGGAAAAAAAAGACGCCTCAAAAACAGCCCAACGTAAACGGACACGCGAGCCGAACGCAATGTGAACAAGGCCTCAGCTCAGGTGTTTTTATGGCTACACTTGTTATGGGTGTGAAGATTATGATGTCCACACTTGTTTTATGACCATCGCAGGATGGGCCCCCAGGCTAGGAGGGCTTCCAGGAGTAGACAAGGGTAAGGGATGTGAACATTTGGGGGGTCCCTGAAAGTTTTGCAGGGGAGGTGGCATGATTTATAGTTACGCCACTGGAGCACGGCCACGTAGTTGACAAGCTCTTGTGGAATATGTTCAGAAGGTTACGGCGCTGGAGGGAGGGTCAACTCCTCCCAATAGCACCGATGCTAGGAGAGCGTATGAGGAGGCAATGATGATGACAAAATGATTTTGGGACTAAAGATTGGAGTTAATTAAACACATTTTTCTGTAGAAAATACATATATTTACACAGCTCTGTACATCAGTCCTGAAAGAGGGACAAATGAGGAGGAAAGCGGGACAGGGGGACTGGGTTCCCAAAGAGGGACTGTCGCTCTGTAAGGCCCAGTTCACATTAGAGTTCTGAGCCAAAAGGATCCGGTGAGTGGATCCGGTCTCTGCTTCACCGGATGGCTCAGTATGTGGCCCGGATCACATTGTGAAAACGGATCTGATCAATGATTGATCGGATCCATTTTCACTCAGCAAATACATAGCTAATTTTCAGTAGTAGCCGGCGGTAGAGGCTTCCTCTTCTTCCGCTGTGACTACACAGCGCGTCATGTGACTAGTCATATGACGCGTCATGTAGTCACATGACGCGGAAGAAGACGGAAACCTCTACCGCAGGCTACTACTGAAAATTAGGTATGTATAAACCCTCCCTCACCCACCCGCCCAGCTGCTGCACCCTCCACTCACCCTCCCGTCGCTAGATTTGCTTCAGCCCATGCCCCTATCCCCCGTGGAACGGTCCGTTTCTTCACTAGTGTGAAGAAACGTTCAGTTTCCCATTTTCCCAATGCTGCAGTATTTTTTGTCCGGATCCGTTCCGCTGGGTAGAACGGTCCGGAAAATTATAGCCTGCAGCATTTTTTAGCTCCACGGTGGACCGGAACGTACGGAACGTATCCGTGCCAACAGACGCATGTGAATGGATCCATAGGTTAACATTGGATCCATTCACATCCGTTCCATTTGTACAGTATATGTTCCGGTTCCGATCCGCAAAAAAGCGCTAATGTGAACCGGGCGTTAGAGGGACAGTTGGGAGCTATGGCTGGAATGTGTGGACGATATTTTCTAAACTGCCTAGAGTTCCTCTTTGAACTTGGCTGCATCTTTTGAACATGAAGTCTGGCATTGCTGAATATACTGCAGTGAGGCATAGAACAGGACTGTTAAACACAACATTCAACCTTGAGTTTGGTCAGTGATGAATGAAGTGCTTCCATAGTACATATCTGACCTGGTGCTGGCTCATATACTCAAAACAGAAATGCTGGATCATCCCTTACAAACTAGGAAGACAAACTAGGAAGAATGAGAGAACTGTTGAGATAACACTGGCCAGCTTGCATCTTCCTTTGTGAATTCCCCCCTCTAGTGGTCAGTAGCTTACTTGCACTATACCAAGAGGAAAGTCTAATAAGCTTTTGCATATACTTTTAATTCCTATATTTTTAATGACATTTATGAATCTGATATTCTGTATGCATTTTATTTAATTTATTTGTTAAAGCTTTAATTAACAAAGAAACCGGATGCAGCCACAATAATCGCCTTGCAAAGCATGCTGATTTTCCCACTTTGGAAACCCAGCCAGCCCTATTTAGTGCATCCCCCCCAACTTTTTGAAATAAGAAAGAGGGACAGTAAAGCCACACCCCTAATCACGCCCCTGGCACACCCCTAGTCATGCATACCATAGAAACTTCATAAGAAAAATGTTATTTTATAATGCAAAACACACTGGTCCTTTCTATCCTGGTTTATTTTCCTTCATTGTAACATTTGAAAATAAGAAATATATCAATTTAAAGGGAACAAACTGAGAAGGATATGGATTTTTCCTTTTAAAGTAATACCAGTTGCCTTACTCTCCTGCTGATCCTGTGTCTCTAATACTTTTAGCCACAACCCCTCATCGAGCATGCAGATCAGGTGCGCTGACTGAAGTCAGACTGGATTAGCTGCATGCTTGTTTCAGTTGTGTGATTCAGCCACTACTGCAGCCAAAGAGATCAGCAGGAGAGTCAGGCAATTGGTATTGTTTAAAAGGAAAAATCCACATCCCTCTCAGTTTAGGTTCCCTTTAAAGGAAGGGAAGTTTAGAGTCAATTAAACACATTTTTTAATCTAAAAAATACATATATGTACATAGATCTGTACATCAGTCCTGAAAAGGGACACATGAGGAAGAGAGAGGGACAGAGGGTCAGGGTTCCCAAAAAAGGGACTGTCCCTCCGAAAGAGGGACAGTTGGAAGCTATGTTAGTGTTATAAAAGGGTTTTTTACTGGCATACAGGTAGTGATCAACTTTGTTCTTAGAAAAACCCAGTAAGCTTTGCAAAGAAAGTTCCACTGCTGCTCTTGTCCTGTACGCTTCATATATTGAAGTGTTAGGTCGGAGACACACTGCAGAGCGCAATATTGACACATATTGCATGAAAATTGTGGCCACGGCAATTTTGCCGCTATATTACAGCAATTTTAATGCAAGACAATGGGAGCATGTTTTCAAAAACAAAAACTAATCGAAAAGCACTCTGCACTGCGTCTCTGCCCCTAGGCCGCTTTTCCACTTGCATGTGGATCGCAAGCACAATCGCGCTGCTTTTACAATCATGAAGCTTGCCTTTTCCACTCTTTGACATCGTGCTGTGAATTGTCAGGAAGGAAACGTGATCACACCGAAAATCATGCAGTACAATGATCGCGTTTCAGGAAAAATCAAAGTGGGGTAATGGAAAATGAGAACGGTGATTGCCAAAAGGATCACAATCTGCTTTTTTTTAGCGAAATGCGGCTAGTGGAAAAGAAGTCTTACTCTTCCTTTTGTTGAAAATAAAAACAGCAACAGCGCATATTAGCCTTCAGTTAAAATACAAAACATCATGAATGAGACCATTTATTGACCACTTTTTTTTTTTAATTGAACTTTTGTGCCTGCAGGACTATGCACAACTAAAGGGAAAAGAGATGGCCTTTCGTAAAGCTAGCCATAAGTAAGTAATAACAGCCCAATATGGCAAGCAACTGAGCCCTCCTTGATCACAAATTGATCAGATAATGATTTCCTACCACCCAGTCCACTTTTTTTCACCTAAGGTGCCCAATAACGGTGCAATTTTTTCATCAGCTCACCGCAGGAGCCACAGGGCAACATAGGTATGAGCGCGCGTTAGATCGGGCGCTTCCGGCGCCAGGGCCGGATTTGTACTCTTTACCGCCCAAGGCCACTTTCACCAGCCGCCCTCCTTCTGTATAGGTATCGAAAAGACCCCTCCCCCAGTATAGGTAGCCAGATGACCCCTCCCCTCTTCCTTCTAGTACAGGTCGCCTGATGACCCCCCCAGTATAGGTAGCCAGATGACCCCTCCCCCCTTTCCCCCCAGTATAGGTAGCCTGAGTACCCCTCTAGTATAGGTAGCCAGATGACTCCCTTAATCCCCCCTCCTTTCTGTATAGGTAGCCAGCTCACCTTCACACTGCAGCAGCCATCAGTGCCACTCCCACTTGTCTCCAGGGCAAAAGCTTCCCCTTCCTTTCTTTCTCCAATTCTGCCCAAGTCCATAGCCGCCGCCCACAATGCAAACGTGCACAGAGAGCAAGGTGGCTGCTGCAGAGTACCACGGTCAGGCGTTCACCTGATCTCCATGCATTGCAGCATTTGCAAGCTTGCAAATGTTGCACTAGTTTAGCCTGCTGCTTTGGTGCCCTTACTCCTGTGGTGCCCTAGGCCATGGCCTAGGCGGCTTTGGTTTAAATCCGGCCCTGTCTCTAGCAGCGTACCACAACGTGGGTAGTATGAACTACCCCATAGACTTACATTAGGCTGCGGTGGGGTGCAGTAAATTTACGGCCCCAGAGTGATAGGGCCCTAACCGTAAGAAAAAAGGAACACAACCTAGTCCTGTTTTGGCTTGGGATTGTACATACATGTTTATCTCATGATAGGGTTGATCCACTATAACAAATAGCGAGCGTTACCTCCTGTAATGCTTGCTACCTCCTTTTGCTCCCCTTACTGCACACTTAACGTGCCTTATCAGAGTTAACGTGCCTTTTAAGAATTAACACATCTTATCAGAGTAGCATAGCGAGCGCTACAAACTTATGCCTGCTAATTGGCAATGATGAGAGCTCCACTCATCCTGCCCTGAGCCCCTGCGGGTCCAATCACTTTAAACGACATTATCCTTTGATTGGCCCAATAGGCTGCCTGTCACTTGATTGACAGGAAACTTGACAGGCAGCCTATTGATCAGAACCACCGCATGAAACCTCCTTTATTCCAGGCTGTTAATAATGATTTTGTCTCTTTTTTTTTTTTCAGATAAGCTATAGAGAGCAATATAAAAAATCCAAAGGCAAGTGTGAATTTGTACCGGACACAGCCCAGCTGAAAGCGGTGACAGATGCCATCTCAGAGGTGAGACGCAGCTCCATCATGCTCACCCATTCTCCATCTCTTCCTGCCTCTCCCCTTTATCCCATTAGACTATAACTTGGTGTGGGCAGAGTCCTTTCTCCTATTGTATCTTGGTAGAGCTGTACAGTATATTCACTGCTGTATATACACTACTGTCCCACCCACACTATATGTACATCGAGTATACACCAACATTTGATATACAATGTAATTTGGGGTCCCAACAATTCCCTGTATACATTTGAGTACTATGGTGCTATTTATTTTTTTGGCTCTACAGAATGTGTGGCTCCTTTATCAATCTTACAGAACCCTCCCTCTGCCGATGCCCATGGCCGGATTTCAGGCAAGGCCACATAGGCCATGGCCTAGGGCACCAGGAAGCAAGGGGCGGGCTGAAGGCTGTCACACTCATGCAGCCAAGCTGCCAAACGTGAACTGCAGCAGTCTGGCAAATGTCTGAGACACAGGGGACTCAGGGGCAGCAAACATGGGAAGCTTATTGTCTGTGACCTGAGCTGTCACTCATTATCACTGTCAGACGCTGTTCAAGTCCAACTCAGGCCCTCCACCCAGCTCCAACCCATCAGAGCGGTTGGCATAGATTTGGCCCATAAATGGAATAAAATGTATAACCATTCTGATAATTTCAGATGTACCGTAATCTATCCTCAAAACAGAATGATAAAATGAATGACAAATTGGTCATTTGTAGTTGATTGGCACCATGAACACTGCTCAATCCAAGCAATCAGAAGGTTGATTATTTAGTAAAATTGCATCATTAATAAGCATCTTTAAATACATTGATTACAGGGACCAATAAAAGAGTGTGTATGTGGACTGAGGGGGGGTTTGCGGTTTATCGGGGGCGGCTTGTGATAGTGGCCTTGGGCGGTAAAAAGTACAAATCCGGCCCTGCCGATGCCTAACCCTTAACAACCCCCCCTCCCCTGGTGGTGCCTAACATTCATTTAACACCCCGCCCCCCCATCCTTCCCTTGGTGGTGTCTAACCTTTAGGTACTTTGATGTCCTAACTTGTTTCATGACCCTTGTGACTGTGAGGTCAATTCCGTAAGGGACACCCAGGGGAGGCAAGGGAAGGGGTGTTAACATCAGGGGACTCCGTAAAAGTTTTACTGGAGGTCCCCTGGAATTTTAGTTACGCCGCTGCTCGGCTCCCAACTCACGCAGTAGCACCACAATATGTACTCCTTCCTACTTGCTTGCATACTGTTCTGGCTGTTGGACTGGATTCAGTAAATGCTGGTAAAAATAAAAAGTAAAACCCTGAGAATTCCCCAGGAGGAGATGGGCTAGACCAGATCAGATGTGTCAGATTTTTACGACATAGGAAAAAAGACATTTCTAGTGCATTCCACCCTGGAACAAATGTTCATTTATACTGTATGTATGTATAAACATGTATTTTGAATTGTACAATTTTTCGCAATAGTGCTCCTTTAATGAATATACACCTGGAATTGTGTACAATGTAGAGATATCAGCACTCAAAAGCAATCTGTGCAGTATACTGGACTGTTCCTTTTGCTTAAGTCGGAACTGCTGTTCTGTATCAACAAGTGTCCCTGGCAAGGCTGGATTTAAAAGACACCCGAAGTGACATGTGACATAGCACACAAATAACTATGCTGTGTTACTTTTTTTCTTTCTCCTCTTCTACTGTATGTGTAATGTCCATGTACAGCAGTCCCTCTTTCATGTGCAGCTCCTTAGAGCAGGGCTTCCCTCTTCTATGTCCCCCCCCCCTTTACAGCCTCTCTATTTCATTTGTAGTATTCTCTTCTCTCGACCGTTCTTCCAGTTTTTAGCCACTCCCTTAGGCAGCAGCCGCCCAGGGCCTGGGCCATTGTGGCCTTCCAGAAATCTGGCCCTTGGCTTGCTCTAGCCGGAAGATAAACATATACCTGCGGTGTGGCCGGAGAGAAGGGGAAGCTGGCACTGCCATTTTGAACATTTTATCAAAAGATTAGTGATTTGCACTTTCAGCCTCGCAGGAGGGATGCTATGCGGCTGAGTGAGCTCCAGCAAAAATTGCATGGTGTGTACCAGGCATAAGTGTTAGAGCTGGTGCACACCAAGGGCTTGATTCACTAAACCGTGATAATTCATATCACTGCCACGCTAGCGGTTTTGCGTTTTGTGCACATTTTTGCGCACAACCATGAATTTTTGCGTGCAATCGTACGTGAAAATTCACAATTGAGCGTGAAAATTCGCGATTGCACGTGAAAAGGTGCGCAAAGCGTGAAAACGCTAGCGCGGCCGTAATATGAGTTATCACGGTTTAGTGAATCAAGCCCCAAGAGCGGTTCTGAGAGTTTTTTAAAATGCTTTGAAAAGTGATTGGCTAATGTATTTGAATGGGATGGATCACACCAGAGAGATGAGATTTATTCCCAAACGCCAACGCAGGTCCTGCAGCATTTCTGCTGATTTCCGAGGCGATTCAGCCTCAATGTTAAGTATAGGAAAGTGGAAAATTGCTCTGAAAAGCGCCAGATCAGAGCGGTTTCCCAAGCGTTTTGGTTTACAGCTCTGCTGTAACAAAAAACACTCCAAAAAACGCTCGACATGTGTAGAAAATCGCTCTGCACATGCCAAGAATCGCTGTGAAAAATCACTTCAAAAAGCGCTGAGCGTTTGCGATTACACTAGCGCTTTTTGGTGTGCACTGGGCCTTATACACCTGGAATGCTTTTCCCCATCCCCCGCATCTTAGCTTTACACATGAATTTTGCCATGTGGCGGCGTATAGCTTTCTTCAGTATAACTTCATCATCTCGAATATCTCCCGATCTGCCCATGTGGTAAGCTGCTGAGATTGGTGCATGCGGAGCTCTGCATCGGTTCCCGTGGACCGGCTTATATTTTACATTTATTGGATCGTTGAGGAGTAACTCTGACTTGTCTATTTAAGCGTTGGCCTTGAATCACGCATTTTCCCCCAATAAATCACTCAGTTGTGTCTCGGCCGTCCGGCAGTGAGAGACGAGGTGGGCACAGCTGCGTGTGTGCGCCTGTTCCGCCGCTTCTCGCCAATTTTCCGCTGTATAAGATATAGATTGATTTCAGCTTGCTCTCTAGCAGAAGAGTCCTATTTGTGTTGAATATAATATTAGAAAAAAAAGAAATTTGCTCGTAACTTCTTTATGTACGTGATTAATACCGTCCATACCATGTCGTTTTTACGCGCCGTACCGCCTGTTACTAAGCGGTTTATGTTTCATTGCAGTATCGGTAAATACGAGCGGATTGTACCAAGTGGAGGCAGCTGGGGCCTTAGGAAAGAATTATCTATTGGATCTAATAAAAAAAATTATGATACTGTTGACATATCATTGTGGTCAGCTGTTCGGTGACGCAATGTGGGGTGTGTAGCACAGGCCATACAGCGGGCCATACGCGTTCAATTGGGGGGGGGGGGGGGGCAATCCTGATTTATGCCCAAGCAACTGCGGATCGCTCTGGCTACGGTTATACTTGTGTTCCGAATTTTATCAATGCTTCTCGCTGCGTTGGGTAATTGATTTTCAGCGCAGATCACGGTAGGCAGGGATGATTTTTTTTTTGGGCTCGTTTTACGGATGAAGTGCTGGTCGATGACAGCCACGTGAAACTTAAAGAGAACACGTTGATTTTTTTCTCTCTTCCAGTAAATAGGAGAAATAGGAGACCTGTCATCTGTTATAGTATTGTCATTTGTTATGACGTGTTAATCCTCACTGCCGTGGTGAAATACAAAGGCCCTGAATTACTCTGGCATCTCCGGTAATCCCTAAGGATCTACTGCAGGGATATCATCAAGAGGATCTGTAGTGAAGATAAAATAATGAATAAAATTGCTTATATTCCCCACAAGGCAGCGAGGTTCACAGACAGGAAACTGTCAGGACCATGGTCATGACATCACACTGTGGGAGGGGTTTCACCGCAATATCAGACACCCAAGCCGCGCCCCTGTCAAACCCCTAGCCATGCCCTCGCCACGCCTCTAGTCACACATACCATAAAGATTTCATAAGAAACATATGTTGTTTTATAATTCAAACCACACTGGTCCTTTCTATCCTGGTTCATTTTCCTTCATAGTAACATTTTAAAATTAGTAATATAGCAGTTTAAAGGTTGGGAATAAAGTTTAGAGTCAGTCAAACACCTTTTTAGTATAGAAATATATATATTTACATAGAAAGAGGGACAAAGTCCTGAAGGAGGGACAAATGAGGGTGAAAGAGGGACAGGGCTCCCAAAGAGGGACTGTCCCTCCGAAAAAGGGACAGTTGGGAGCTATGCCATTGGCTATTACCAGCTATTACCAGCCCATTGGCTGGTAATAGCTGGTAATAGCCAATGGGTTTACAAGGTGCAGACACAGCAGGAAGCGCGAGATTATGAATACGGAAGAGCGCTCCTGCTGTGTTTCTATTCTGTGTGGCCATCCATTGCTCCTGCTCTGCTCTTCCCCTGGACATCCAACGGCTGCAGCTATGCTCTCCACCCTCCGCATCCGATCTCTCAGCTGTCCGCTCCCCTTCGGCCCCGATCAGCTGGTGAAGCATATCGCTGCAGGCACTGCAAGCCTGCTCACTGTTCAGAATCACCGATGCACTCTCTGAGCCACTCTCCGATCCTCAGCAGGTTAGACACAGGCACAACAAATAAGTGACTCGCATACAAGCCGAGACCCCCACTTTTGGGCCACTTTTTTGGGGTAAAAAATTCGGCTTGTATGCGAGTATATACGGTATACCAGTTGCCTGGCAGCCCTGCTGATCTTTCTTGTATCAGTAGTGTCTGAATCACATACTTGAAAAAAACATGAAATCCAGTTCAATTAGAGATGTCTGATCTGCATGCTTGTTAAGGGTCTACGGCTAAAGGCTCATACACACATCAGACCATAGTCTTTGGAAAATGAAAGATCACAGACCAATTTTACCCCCTTCCATGTAGTATGAGAGCCATACCTTCACAGTCTTTTCTATGGAGCTGAACTCCACATCAGAAAAAAATCTTTGCAAGATGCTGAACACACAGATGCTGTACAGACACAAAAGATCAGTATCTGCAAAAGATCTGTTCCTGCCAAAAATCCATTCCTGCAAATTGCAATGATAGTCTATGAGATCTGCAGATCATCATATACACATGATTTAACTGACATTCATCTGCAGATCAGATCCACCAGGATGGATTTTCAGATCTGCAGATGACTGCTTGATCTGCAGATGAATGTCAGTTAAATCATGTGTGTATAATGATCTGCAGATCTCATAGACTTTCATTGCAATTTGCAGGAATGGATTTTTGGCAGGAACAGATCTTTTGCAGATACTGATCTTTTGTGTCTGTACAGCACCTGTGTGTGCAGCATCTTGCAAAGATTTTTTTCTGATGGGGAGTTAAGCTCCATAGAAAAGACTGTGAAGGTATGGCTCTCGTACTACATGAAGGATGGTAAGATTGGTCTGTGATCTTTCATTTTCCAAAGACTATAGTCTGATGTGTGTATGTGGCCTAAAAGTTTGAATGCAGAGAAGTAGCAGGACAGCCAGGCAATGTGTATTGTTTAAAAGGAAATAAATATGTCAGCCTCCATATGCCTCTTAAAGTGTCCTTTAGGATCCTTCCACACTGAGTCAGTGGTGCTGCAATGACATCCCAACGGGACTTAGCAGAGAAGATGCCCCACACGTTACCTTTGCGGTATGGTCATACAGCGAGGCGTACACTACAATTTTCCGCATGCATGAATTTGCGTTTTTGACGTTTTGGATCTTTCTTTTCCAAACTTTCTTGCTTGATTTTTGTAGGCATCGGTATCTATGTAGATTTTCTGTTTGTGATTTCTCTGTGAATATTAATGAAGTTAATTTACATGAAAATGTATCTGATTAACTTCAAAACCAATTTTTTTCATGTAAAATCACGATTTTTATGCAAATCGCACACAGACCTGTTGTGCGAATATAAAATGCAGAAAAATTTCAAACCGTAAATCGCATATGAACGCACAAAATATTGCAGCACCATTGAAATATACTGTCGATGTTCAGCGATCGCAATTTTGGAAATTCGCAAATCGCTCGTGTTTTGGGACCTGGCCAAATGATGTAAGCTTCAGTCTACACTATAGGGTAACATTTGTCCGCAGTGCCTGCTGCGGTCTGCGGGCAGATGGCAAATTTCGAGCTGTTCTAGGAGTTGAGCTTTAAATGGCATTGAGCTTAGGCTGTGAACATTGAGATATGTGGCTTTTACACTCATTATACTCGAAAAGGAGGTCACATGTGAACAAGGCACTGAAATGCATTTTCTTGCTGGAGCTTAATCCCGCTCTGGCGCTGTCCTCTGCCTGCCCATAATATAGCGAATGGAATTCCCATTATGAGCCTGACAGCACGTTCTACTCGCACAGTCACACATTGCAGCTGGTCATGTGATGAGGATCCTGGCGGAAGCTCCCTGTCCAGCATCCTCACACTGCACCCTGGCGTACATTATTTAAAGGCGCCTGGAAATTTGGGCACACAATAAGGCTGATAGTAAAATATCGGTATTAAATACCGATATTTTACCTTAAAAGTGTAAAATATCGATATTAAGTACCGATATTTTACTATGGCCAAACCTAACCCCACTCTCACACAGAACCCTCCCCCTGATGCCTAACACTTGCACCCTCCCCCCAGCCCAAACTACCTGATTAATGCCTAAAACTAACCACGCACGCACACACACACGCACGCACGCATGCACACACACACACGCACACACTGCCAGCCTAGTGCCTAAAACTAACAACCCCCCCGCCCACGCTACCTACCTAATGCTTGAATCTAAACTAAGCTCCCCTCCCCCGCAGATGCTACCTACCTAATGCCCCCCCCCCGCGCTCTACCTACCTGATGCACAAACCTAAACTAAGCTCCCCTTTCCCACAGACGCCAGCTACCTAATGCCTAAACCTAAACTACCCGCACATGCTACCTACCTAACAGCAACCCCCCCCCCAATAGGCGCCACACTCGCTTTGATAACAGATCAGCTGTTCCTGTTCCACTGCCTGAGGAAGTGGTCTGTGTCCCACGAAACGTGTTGTAATTATTGGAGTACATTATTAAGGAATACTTTTGAAATGTTTATCTTGTTGAATCTTCTATGGGGAGGTGAGTACCTCTTCCCCTCGGTCATCATTTTTTTCTTTCTCTCCCTAACCTAGAAACAAATATGCAATTCAGACAGGGGCGTAACTAGAAATCCCGGCGCCCCCATGCAAAAAAAATTAATAAATAAACAGCAGTTGCAAGAACCAGTAGAGGAGGGAGCCCTGCCCCGCAAGTTTGAGTGCATGTTCCAGGTACAGGTATTTGACTCTAGCAGGACTGCAGCAATCCCATCAGCACAGCAGCCACACAAATGTGAAAAGAATATTGCAGTAAGCCTCCCCACTATAGCAAAAAGATATAACTGTACCGGTATTACACGTATTCTTGTAGAAAACTTTTTCCTAGCCAGATTGCCAAGCCCTTTCTGAAATGTACTACCCCCCTCCTGATGATGTAAGCGATCAGGAATATCATCAGTATAGATGGGAGAAAGTTGCTCGGAAGTGCCAGGAAGGTGTCCTGGGGCCTGCGCTCAGCTAGCTTGTAAAGTGCAGTGTACACAGACTCTTTGGAGCAAGTCAAGGAACAAACTTTTGAAGCAAAAATGATGAGACTTAAAGCAGACCTTAACTAAGAACTTCCTCTCTGCCCTAAAACATAAGCAACAGCTTAAAGGGGAACTTCAGCCTAAACAAACATACTGTTACATTAGTTATGTTAATTAGAATAGATAGGTAATATAATATTTTACCCACCCTGTTTTCAAAGAACAGGCAAATGTTTGTGATTCATGGGGGCTGCCATCTTTGTCATGGGTGCAGCCATCTTTTTGGGTGAAAGGAGGTGACAGGGAGCATGAGACACAGTTCCAACTGCCCTGTGTCCTGATTACCCCTCCCAGCTGCACACGCTAGGCTTCAAATGTCAAATTCAAAATGTAAAATAAAAAAAATTGCACCAAAACAGCAGAACGAGAACAACAACTTCAGAAATCCCATCTTGCTTTGCACAGCATTAGGGGAAAAATGCCCGGGCAGTTTTCTTCTGTGCAGCTAAAAATGAGGCTTGTATAAGAGAAACAAAGTTCTGATGCTGTGAAACTGTTAAAGAAACACCAAGCCTTTTCAGTGCTGCCGAGTCGATTTTTAATCTGAAGGTTCACTTTAATAACATTTAAAGAAAATATTTCTTTGTTACAGCTGATACAAATCCTGCAGTAAATCTGCAGTGTGTCTACTTCCTGCTTTCGCAGAAGCAGATATAGGTTTAACATCCTGTGTTTACAAATTAGCTGCTCTGCTGTGGCAGATAAGATTCCTAAGCTGACACAGCTGAGAGATCAAATTACAGTGTTGATTCCTCACAGATGTAGGTGAGTTAGACAGGCTAAATGCATACAGGGTGCATTTCTCTATGCTTTCCTTCTGTTCTGTGCAAGAGTTCAGGTCCACTTTAAAGAGGAACTGTAACCCAGGATTGAACTTCATCCCAGTCAGTCACTAATACCCCCTTTCCCATGAGAAATCTTGACCTTTTCTTGAATAGATCATCAGGGGTCTGTGTGGCTGATATTGTGATGAAACCCCTCCCACAGTGTGATGTCATGACCTGGGTCCTTAGAGTTTTCTGCCTGTCAACCTTGTTGCATTGTGGGAAATAACAGCTTTTTCCAACTGCCAAGCAAGCAATATCTCCCTCTGTGCATAGATCTCTCAGTAACGAACAGATCACCTGACAGAACTGAAGAGGTCATCACCAGTGATAAATTTCAGTATGTAATTCAATGAGAGGAAATATTTTACAATGGGCAAACACTGATTAAATAACCAATAAATGAAAATTGTAAAAAATAAGTAATTTTATTTATTCTGTCATTTTCACTACAGGTCCTCTTTAAACATTTAGGTTTGTTTTGAAGTGTGTTCAGGATTTTGTTAATTCACCATTCATTTTTTCCACACAGACAAAATACAAGGAAGCGGGAAAGAAGGGACGGTCCAATCCTCTCTACATGCAGATGCCAGCCACGCTGGACACGGCCTTCGCACAGCAAGTTTCCCAGCTGCAGAGTGAGGTATTGCCATACGTCTAGGGTATTATTAGGTTCTTAGGCCCCATTAACACCTAAAAACAAAAACGCAAACGCAAGTTTTTTTCTGTTTTTGTGCGCTGTTTTTTTCCCCTCCCGACACTCTACTGCGCGCTGCGATTTTGGTAAAAGCGCTTTTCCAGAGCGGTTTTGTCATTCACGCAAGTCAGGAAGTGAACCCTTTGACCTGGAAAAGAAGAAATACAATGTATTTATTAAAAAAAAACGTGAATGCAATTGCTGCATAAAGCGGTTTTGTGAGCGTTTAGCTCTCTTCTTATACCTTCCATTATAGCAAAAATGCCCCCAAAAATGGTACAGGCACCGCTTTGCAGAGCGGAAAGCGGACGCAACGTGCTGATATAAACCTTCTCGTAGAGATTCATTGCACAAGCGTTTTGTGGGCGATTTTGAAAATCACCTGTGCTAGAAAAAGAGGCAAAAATGCCCTTAGTGTGAACGAGCCCTTAAAGTGCACCTGTAATGTAAAAAGTGTCAGCTTTAGTTACTTACCTCAGTAGAAGGAATAAGTGAATTCCCCCTTTTACTAAATTTCGCACCCCTTGTTAAATTAAACCCGTGTCTTAACCTCCTTAGTGGTGGTAATCCTTAGTCAAGCTTGGGCTGGAAATCCGTAGCTCAGAGCGGTACCCCCGAGCTGGATGCATGGGAGGGGTGTAATGTTGGCTGGCTGGATGGTGTAATGGTTAAGGGCTCTGCCTCTGACACAGGAGACGTGGGTTTGAATCTCGGCTCTGCCTGTTCAGTAAGCCAGCATCTATTCAGTAAGGAGTCCTTAGGCAAGTCTCCCTAACACTGCTGCTGACTATAGAGCGCGTACTAGTGGCTGCAGCTCTGGCGCTTTGAGTCCGCCAGGAGAAAAGCGCGATATAAATGTTACTTGTCTTGTCTAATGTGCAGGGCTGCCGCAGATCTATCTAGCGGTATGATTTTTAGGGTCTAAAAGCATGTGAAAAAATTGTGCCGCTTTCAGACAATAAAATCTGGAAATAATCATACCACCAAGGAGGTTAACCTTTTCGGGACCGCCCACCTACCCCCCTTAAGGACCAGGCATTTTGCGCGGGAAGGTGCGCGCGTTTGGGGGGGTCAGGCGGCCGGATCCCGTCTGTGGCTGCCTGGATTTGTGTCCCCCCATGGTGGCCTGGGCCCCCCTTCTGCCAGCAGCCTTCACTTACCTTCCAGGCTCCAGCGATGAGCCGTACGGGACCCTCTTCTCCAGTCGGCATCTCTGTTCTGTCTGACGATCAGTTCCGGGTTGCGACTTGATGACGTCATCAAGCCGGGACCCGGCGCTGACGTCAGACGGAGCGGAGATGCCGGCCAGAGCGGAGGGGGGCGCCGATCTTCGCTGGAACGGCAGGGAGGTGAGTGGATCGTCTTCTTTCCCCCCCCCCTGCCGCCGCAGCTGTCAAACTGATCACTACGATCCGACGGCGATCGTAGTGATCATGTGATCAGCAGCCATACGCGATGGCTGCTGATCACTCAGGGGAGATGTCGGCTGTCATATGACAGCTTAATCTCCCCCTCCGGGTGCGCACGATCGCGTCGGGAGCGGAAACTGCGGGCCGGCGTAGATCCTACGCCGCATCAGGCTAGAACAGCCACGAGTGCGGCGTAGGATCTCATAGAGGCGGTCCCGAAAAGGTTAAAGGACAACTGCAGTGAGAGGGAAATGGAGGCTGCCATATTTATTTACATTTGTACAATGCCAGTTGCCTGGCAGCCCTGCTGATCTCTTTGGCTCAAGTTGTGTCTGAACAACACCAGAAGCAAGCTGCATGCTTGTTCAGGGTCTATGGCTAAAAGCATTAGAGGCAGAGGATCAGCAAGACAGCCAGGCAACTGTTATTGCTTGAAGAGAACCTGTAACAACAAAAAAAAACCCTCTGGGGAATACTTACCTTGAAAGGAGGAAGCCTCAGGGTCCTAATGCGGCTTCCCCGAACCTCTGAAGCTTGGAGGAATCCAGTGCAGCCTCCTCGAAACCTCCCCCGACCAGCTTGACAAGCATTGATGTATTTACCTCTCCGCAATCCTGCACAGGCGCACTAAAGGCTCTTAGTTCGGGCTAGACAGAAATAGCCGAGCCCGATCGTATCCGCTGTACTGCGCAGGTGTAAAGGAGCGGATATGATCGGGTTCGGCTATTTCCACTTTACCCGAATTAAGAGCCAGTAGTGCACCTACACAGGATTGTGGTAGGTAAATATTTACCTTGCTGCACTTTGGGGGACCCAGGCGCTTGAACAGAGGGATGGAGGAGGACAGGGGAAGCCACGTTAGGATCCAGAGGCTTTCCCCTACCGAGGTAAGTATCCCCCAGAGGGGTTTTTTCAGTTACCGATTTTCTTTAAAAGGAAATAAATATGGCAGCCTCAATATCCCTCTCACTTCAGTTGTCCTTTAAATAGGGAGAGAAATTATAATGCTTACCTCAGTAGAGGGAACTGCTAAGGGTAACAATGGTTAATTCGCATATATTCAGCAGCGATGCACTGCGAGACATCTCAAGCTCACTCCAGCTGTTCTAAGAAAGCAAGCTTTTGTTTTTCAGTAGAGGGAAGTGTCTGATCCAGCTTCCCTGTCCCTGTCCCCTTGCTGTTCCAGCGCTAAGATTCCACCCCCTCCCGCACACACACACCTCTTTGATAAGGGCTTGTCAAAGAGTGCGTACAGCCAAGCTCCAGTCTATGAACGAGCGCAGCCGCACTGCAAAGGACGCCTCGCACCTGCGCAGAAGCACGGAGCTGCTAGGGCTCTGCTTCTGCCTCCAAGCCTAAGCGGCTTTGAGCTACTGTGTAGGTGCCAGGCATCCTGCGCAGTGCAGCCATGCTTGTACATGGATAGGAGCGCGGCTGGGAACCTCCACAGGGTTTCAGTGTCTAGCAGTGGTGAGGGGAGGATGTGGGAAGCCTCTGGAGGATCCCTCTATCGAGATGAGTATCTGAATTTCTCTCTTTTTCAAGTGACAGGTTTACTTAAACAAGTCACACATAATACCCCAGCTGGGTGAGTAACCTGTCATTTAGGCTCTACTCAGAACTCTGCATAGGAAAGAAGGGAGAGAGGCACTCAGGGAGGGGAGTGATCCGCCTTTCCATCATCAGGCGCCTGTAGGCATGTGCCTACAGTGCCTTATGTAAAATCCAGCTGTGGTCGCAGAGAACAGGAAGTCACTGTCCTGGAACATCTGTATATAAGATCTGATTCTACAGCTAAGGTTAGTTTCACGCTGGGCATTGAGCTGCACAACCTGTAAAAATGGCGTGGTGAAGCACACAGTACCTAAAAAGCATGCTTCACTGCAACTGTAAGCACGCACAGCATGCCTCGCATTATTCCAGTGGACCCGTCGCACCACACTTGTAACACGCAGTGGCGTAGCTAAGAATCTGTGGGCCCTGATGCAAGTTTTGCATTGGGGCCCCCCAAGCTCTCTATACAGAACTATTGATACACCACACCAAAACCAATCAAGGACAACCACAGTGTCAGAGGTGCTAGAAAGGGATGGGAAACTGTGTGGTAATGATCACTGCTATTCTAATTATCTATAGGAGTGAATATTATCAGCACAGGACCAATAAAGAGCTAATACTGTGGTTGAGGGTGGGCCCCTCTTGCCCAAGGGTCCCGATGCGGTTGCTACCTCTGCACCCCCTATTGCTACGCCACTGGTAACACGCCAATGGGAATGTCCAATTTCAGTATAATTGCATTGCGTTTGCCATGCAATTATATTGTCCAATGCAACTCCACATGTCAGTGTGAAAGTGGCCTTATCTGTCTGTTCTTTATTTTATCATCTTCCCATGTAAAGAGCAGTATTCTGCTTGTGGCATTCAGGTTTCCAAAACATCCTAAAAATAAATGTAAGCCCTTTTAAAAAATATGATTGCTTACCAAAAGCAAAAAAAAAGAAAGAAAAGAAAACTTGCATTATCTTCTGCATCACTTGCGGAATACCGAGGTTTTATTGTTGGCCAGCAAGTTAAATGGCCAAAACAAGCGCTGGCAGCACCTTGTGGAGTCAGTTGGCACTGTGGCCTGTCCTTCAGCAACAGAAGGATCTTTGTTCCGCAAGGCTGCTAGCAGCGGTTCAGCCGGGTTTCTTGGGCAACACCTAAAATACTGACTTTACACAATGACTGCTCAAAATGAGCCAACGCCCCCTACTGACCCATTCATGTTTCTTGCAGACACGCATTCCATTTTGAGATGCTGACTTTTAAGTGTGAACTTTAAAGTTGAAAAAAATAAAAAAAAAAGTTGAATTCTGCGCAAACAAACTCACTCGTAGCCTTTTAGTCATGTTTTCACTTTGAGAACTGTAGAAATTCAGTGAATGTTTACCGTTTAAAAAAAGAAAAAGTCAGATACTCACCTAAGGAGAGAGAAGGCTCGGTCCTAATGAGCCTTCCCTCTCCTCTCCCGGTGCCCGGTCCCGCGCAGGATCCCCCATCGCAGTATTCGACCAGTTCGGTCAAATACTGCCACTTCCGCATGCCGAAGGGAGCTTTCGGAAGCCTTCGGGAGCACTCGGGCTCCTGATGACGCGGCCGCTCCATACTACACATGCGCGAGCTCCCTCTATGACGCTCTCGCGCGTACGTAGTATAGAGCGGCCCGTCTTCGGAAGCCAGAGTGCTCCCGAAGACCTCCGAAGTACCTGCGGCGGCGGACGCGAACGGGGGAGCCAGCGCAGCACCGAGGGCACCGGGAGAGGAGAGGGAAGGCTCATTAGGACCGAGCCTTCCCTCTCCTTAGGTGAGTATCTGACTTTTTCTTTTTTTAAACGGTACCCATTGGCTTTAAAGCAAACCTGAACTGAAAAAGAAAAGGCAAAATTAAAGTGAAGCTCCAGACTAAAAATCTACTTAGCAGAACTGGAAAGGCTTGGTGATTCTTTAACAGTTTTACAGCATCAGAACTTTGTTTTTCTTACCCAAGCCTCATTTTTAGCTGCACAGAAAAAAAACTGTATGGACATTTTTCCCCTGATGCTGTGCAAAGCATGATGGGATTTGTGATGTTGTTGTTCTTAATCTGCTGTTTTGGAGCAATTTTTGTATTTTTTATTTTCAATTTGACATTTGAAGCCTAGCGCGCGCAGCTAGGAGGGGTGATCAGGACACAGGACAGTTGGAACTGTGTCTCATGCTCCCTGTAACCTCCTTTCAACCAAAACGATGGCTGCCCCCATGAAAAAGATGGCTGCCCCCATGAAATCACAAATATTTGCCTGTTCTTTTAAAACAGGGTGGGTAAGAGACTATATTACCTATCTATTTTAATTAACATAACTAATGTAACGTAATGACAGTATATTTGTTTAGGCTGACGTTCCCCTTTAAAGGGACTCTGAGCGGTAAATCCCACCCACCCAAAAAAAAAAAAAAATCAGACTTACCTGGGGCTTCCTCTACCCCCGTAGCTCGGGAGGTCCCCCGGCATCCTCTTCTGCACTTCCTCGTTCCCACGGGATGCTCCGGAAATCGGTGACTTCAGGTGAAGTCACGTCCGCGCGCTCCCGCCGCGTGCCTGTTGTGTAATCACGCCAGTTGCCCTAAGCATCCTGTGCATGCGTGGTTCCCTAAAGACTGAAGCGCACATGCGAGGACGCTTACATGATAACACGACGGGCGCTTGGCGGGGGAGCGCATGCGCAACTTCACGCCAAGTCTCTGATTACCGGAGCAGCCTGCGGGACCGAGGAAGAGCAGAAGAGGATACTGGCGGACGAGCTTCGGGGGTGCTGGAGGAAGCCCCAGGTAAGTCCAAATTTCAGGGTTTTTTACCACTCAGGGTCCTTTTAACATATACACATCATACTTACCTCTGGTCTAGTCTATCTATCAATCTCTTTCTCCTCTCCCGCATCCTTTTTGTCCACTGGGATTTACAGAATTGGGATGACCACGTAACCGCTTCTGGGTCGGCACTCTGTTAGGCCTCTTGCACACTACATTCGATTCCCATTTCTTTATAAGATCCGATTTTTGATTCCGATTAAAAATCATAGCAGCATGCAGTACTTTTTTTAATCGGAATCAGAAATCAGATCGTAAGAAAAATCGGAATCGCATGTAGTGTGCAAGAGGCCTTAACATGTAATATTCCCCTTCCATATAAATATATACTGTACAGTATACGGTATATATCATCCTGATTGCTATCAGAATTTGCTTTGTCTATCTCTGGGTTTACTTGTGGTGTAAATTCGAAGACATAACAACGTAAGTTGTTTAAGTGATACCTTTAATGACTAACTGTACAAGATTTCTGTAAAGTGAACCTGAAACAAGCTGTAAAAAAAGTTAGATACCTATTTAATCAGAAGGCTCTGGATCTGCTCCTTGTGCCCTCGTTCCCACACTTCATCTAAAGTCCCAGGGGCGTAGATATACGCCTCCCGCTGCAGCACGTTCTGCTGCCGCCTGTTAGTAGGGAGAAACAATTGATCTAAATCCCTGTGTTAATGATCGCCGGCATCAGTGAGATACCTGCGTTCAATGTAATACCGAAAGTAACACAGCCACGCATTACTTCCTGTTAGAGTACTAATAGTACGCTCAGGAAATAATGCGCGAGGACATCTTGTAGGCAAATAGTAAAATTACACCTACATACATGTATTTTAATAAAAATGACATACACATACATTTAAAATTAACCCCTTACCTCCCACACTCTCCCACAGTTACCCAAATAGAATTTTTGCATTAAAAAAAATTACAACTAAAAAAATACATGAATAGTTACCTTAGGGACTGAACTTTTTTTAAATTAAATGTATGTCATGAGGGTATATTACCGTTACTTTTGAAAATATGGGTTTTTATTTAGTGATGGACGAAAAACTAAAAAATACGCCTTTATTTCCAATTAAAATATTGGTGCCATATATTGTACTAGGAAAATAGTTTGAACGTTGCAATAACCGGGACAAATGGGCAAGTAAAATGTGTGGGCTTTATCCACATAGGATGTTTTATTTTAAAACTCTAATGGCTGAAAATGGAGAAATAATACATTTTTTACAAGTTTTTTCTTATTATTCCCATTAAAATGCATTTACAACAAAATCATTCTTAGCATAATGTACCACCCAAAGAAAGCCTAATTGGTGGCGATTAAAACAAGATACAGATTATTTTCTTGTGATAAGTAGTGATAAAGATATTGGCGAACGACAGGGAGTAGCACTGAAAGGTGAAATTGCTCTGGTCCTTAAAAGAGAGTCTGAAGCGAGAATAAATCTCGCTTCAGACCTCATAGATAGCAGGGGCATGTGTGCCCCTGCTAAAACGCCGCTATCCCGTGGCTTAACGGGGGTCCCTTCACCCCCAAATCCCCTCCATGCAGCGGGGAAGCGCTTCCGCATTGAGGCAGGGCTAACTTCCTGCGCGTCTATCAGACGCGAACCTCCGCCTCTCCCCCACCCCTCTCAGTCTTCCTTCACTGAGAGGGGCGGGGGAGAGGCAGCGATGCGCGTCTGATAGACGCGCTGAGAGGCAGGGCTGCAGCCGTTAGCCCTGCCTCCAGGAAGAGCAAAATTTACGACCAAGTTGGTCGTTGATTTTGCAGGGGGGGGTTTGGGGGTGAAGGGAACCCCGTTTAGCCGCGGGATAGCGGCGTTTTAGCAGGGGCACACATGCCCCTGCTAACTATGAGCTCTGAAGCGAGATTTATTCTCGCTTCAGTGTCTCTTTAAGGGGAAAAACCCCTCAGTGGTCAACTAGTTAAATGAAAATAAATATGGCAGCCTCCATATCCCTCTCACTTCAGTTGTTTTGTTTGCGGGTCACTGGATGATGTAATGAGACTGAGCACGGGAGGGTCATGTAATTTCCCAGAAGCTTCCGCACTAGTGAAAAACTCTTGTCCTGCTTAATATGAAGATGACAGATTGACAAAGGACACCACCCCCTTGTGATGCACGCCAGCAAATGCTAGGTACTCCATTCCCGCCAATGTGACAAAAGTTTCTTGTTTCTACACTACATTCATTTACAAGGCTACAGACAGACGTGGCAGACGCATTTCACGGAAATAACCATCTGCCACGGAAGAATGAGCTACAGACAGCTACACGAGACACAAGAAACCAGCGTAAAAAAGAAAGCTACTTTTGTGGAGTATTTCCACTGCCATAAATAAGAGTGCTTGTAATGCTCTGACACAGGATTAGCCATGTGCTGGAGGCAATAGGTCTCCTTTCTTGCTTAAATGACACCATTGAAATAAATGTGAACTGAGATGGTTTGGGGAGAGTCTTTTTCCCAGAACTTGATCCATTGTTAAAATATGTTCAACAGCTGGAATAATGTATCTAATAGACAAAAGCTACAAGTGGTGTACATAGTGGGAAGAAATGACTTGAGTGTTTGTACACACACCGCAAAGTAGGTGCTCTGAGCTTCAGGCCCCTTTCACACTGCGAGGTTTTCATTGCGTTGCTTTACCCTGCCGTAACGCTAATGGTGGCCACACACCATACAATAAAATGATCCAATTTTATGGCAATTCGATAAAAACGATCGTATCTCCCGAAAAAATCAAAAGCTTATTTTCATTCGACTGAAAAATCCGATTTTCTTCGATTATTATCGATCCGGAATGCCAGATATTTTTCTTCAATCTTTCTAAAGATTGTATGGTGTGTGTAAGATTGTCAATTTATTAATATTACCACCAAGCAATTTTGTCAGAGTTTCCAATCATTTTTATCATAATTGGGGAAAAATTTAACATACGTGTGTGTGGTACATTGGTCATATTTTTGAAATGTTACAATCAGTCAGAAAAATTGATTGCAATTCTTAAATTGAACAGATATTTAAAAAATGGTATGGTGTGTGGCTACCTTAAGGCAATGAAAGACTATGTGGCTGTTCATACCTTGACGGTGCGCCAGGATGCGCCGGAAGTGACATTTTTCGCCGCACGCTGTCGCGAGGGGGCCAGCTTGCACGGCGAGGTACGGCGGAGCACAAGACCAGAAGTAATGTAAGTCTATGGCGATGCAGACTTTTTACAAAGTTTCCGTGTTGCAGCGCGCATGCGTGGAAGCGTATTTTTTCAATACACTTCTGCGCAATTCGTATTTCTGCCACAGGAAGTGAGCTCTTGAGAGGCTCACTTCCTGCTTGGCTTATGGCCAGAAAGAGGATTACCGTTAATTAACGTGGAAATTCCCGAATTCCTTTTTTACCGTTACAGTGCGATTCAATCATCTAATTGCATCGCATCAGATGGTGAGCAGTGTGAAACCGTCCTCAGTTGTGAATGCATCCTCTAGTAAAGATAGTTGGAAAATGTCAGCGGAATGCCGATTATCTCTGTTCAGAAATGGGCTCACTGCAGCGAAAATCGGTATGCCACAATATCGGAACTTGGAAGCATTGGACCAAATAGAGAATGCAGAATTTTTCCACGGAAATGGGATTACTACAGCAATTTTAGGCCAATTGGGAGACATTGGTAATTTTTGACTAATCAGAGAATGCTGAATTTTCCTGCGGAAATTGGATTACCATGGTAAGTATTTTCGAAAGTAAACAGGAGAAAATGAGGGAGGAGCATTTTGAGTAGCGCAAGTTTGCACATCACTCCTTTTTATGGAAGTATTGGGTTAATCCGACAATGCTGAAGTTTACTGCGGTTGACAATTTGAAATCTGGTTTCTGCCTAATAGTGTACGTCCACAAAATCTAGCGGATTCAACATTTTTTTTGTTTGTACAATTAACAAACTTTATTGAAAAAAAATATAACATTCTTTGGCAATATGTGGAAATCGGAAATTTCCGCAGAATCAGGCAGTCACTTTTTGGAAAAGAGAAATTTAGTCGGAATTGGAAGTCAGCATTTTTGACCATCCCTAGTGGTCAGGACAGGAATAACACTTTGCTACTCCACCTAGAGCAGGGGTGTCAAACTCAAACACAAAGTGGGCCGAAATTGTACACTGGGACCAAATCACTGGCCAACCTCAATGTCTACTGGCCACCTTCCTACCTTCTAAAAGTTCCCTGGTGTTAAATGGCTCCCCTCCAACCCCTATACAGTTCCCTGGTGTCTAGTGCTTTCCCTATACCTCCCCCACATGGCATTCCCAGTGCTCTAGGGCTTCACCTCCAATATAGCTTCCCTGGTGGTCTAGAGTGGGCCAAACATAATGCAAAGTGGGGAAACCACTTTGTGGCCAAATTGAATGGCTCTGAGGGCCAGATTTGGCCCACGGGCCGGAGTTTGACATGTATGTCCCAGACGAAGGCTGCCAAACTTTCTCAGCTTTCACCTGTCGATCAGTTGTGGTTTCTGTAAGCAAGTAGTCTGACCTCCTGTGTGTGTAGGGGGCGTAACTAGAGGGGAGCAGCAGGGGGGCCCAGAGCTGTGGGGGCCCCCGACTACTAACCTTCCCTTCCTCCGATACAGGGGACTATACTTCAGATCAGGTGTCTTGTGGCTACACTTGTTATGGGTGAGAAGATCATGACGGCCACACTTGTTTCATGACCCTGGCGAGATGGACCCCAAGGCCGTAAAATGAACATTGGGGCGGGGACATCAAAGTTTTGCTGGGGGGGCATGAATTGTAGTTATGCTGCTGTGTGGACTCCTCACCGCCGGGCCTCCCAAGCTTTAGATGATGCTGTGTTTGTCCTGCAGGTTCTCTACAAGCAGAAGTACGATGCAGAGAAGGGAAGATCGAGCTACGCACAAATGTTGGAGCCGCCTGACATAAAACACGCCAAAGAAGTTAACAAGCACCAGAGTAACGTAAGTAATATACACTGCTTTATACGGGCTGGGCAGCCTCTGCTTTCTGGGTTTAGTCACATCTATTTTATTTGGCCTGTTCTTAGCAAGCTCTCAGAATGGGCTGAATTTATACTTTTTCCACCCCTAGGCAGAGATAGATTACCATGTGATGGGGCCCTAGGCAAGGTAGTAGATTTGTGGCCCACTTGTGCTCCTTTTGGTTAACTGAAGTAAAGAGAGGTCAAAGAAGGTGGCAGGTGGGCCCCCAGACCCCCACTAGGCCCCAAGCACCCGCGTGTATAAAAAAAGGGCGCGGGAAAAAAGGGCGCGGGATATAGCCCAAATTATAAGTTGTAATGTAAAACCATATTTTTTGTTTAATAGCTTGTAAATGAAAATTTTGTGCTAAATACAGGTTGAACAAACGGAAATTAAATGGCAAAATATCGTCTATGACAACAAACGAATTCTGAAATGAAACATCAAATAGCATCTATAACAAAAAAAAACGATATTTACACTTGTGTTAAGCATAGTAATAGAATGGTAGATTTTACTGCAATTACACCTAACTGTAGGCTCACGCAGATCTCTCCCTATCCCTATCCCCTAGCCCCCCTTTGTGTAAATATACATAATATTGTACTGTAACTATATCTAACCCTACTCTCACACAGAACCCTCCCTGTACCTATCCCTAACCCCTAGACCCCCCTGGTGGTGCCTAACCCTAACCACCCCCCTGGTGGTGTATATTGTAGTGTAACTATACCTAACCCTACTCTCACACAGAACCCTCCCTGTATCTATCCTTAACCCCTAGACCCCCCCCTTGTGGTGCCTAACCCTGACCACCCCCCTGGTGGTGTATATTGTACTGTAACTATACCTAACCCTACTCTCACACAGGACCCTCCCTGTACCTATCCTTAACCCCTAGACCCCCCCCCCCCTGGTGGTGCCTAACCCTAACCACCCCCCTGGTGGTGTATATTGTACTGTAACTATACCTAACCCTACTCTCATACAGAACCCTCCCTGTACCTATCCCTGACCCCTAGACCCACCTGGTGGTGCCTAACCCTAACCACCCTCCCTGGTGGTGCCTAACCCTAACCACCCTCCCTGGTGGTGCCTAACCCTAACCACCCCCCTGGTGGTGTATAACCCTAAGACTCCCCTGGTGGTGCCTAACCCTAACCACCCCCCTGGTGGTGCCTAACCCTAACCACCCCCCTGGTGGTGCCTAACCCTAACCACCTTCCTGGTGGTGCCTATCCCTAACCACCCTCCTGGTGGTGCCTAACCCTAAGACCCCCCTGGTGGTGCCTAACCCTAAGACCCCCCTGGTGGTGCCTAACCCTAAGACCCCCCTGGTGGTGCCTAACCCTAAGACCACCCTGGTGGTGCCTAACCCTAAATCTCCCCTGGTGGTGCCTAAACCTAACCATCCCCCAGGTGCTGCCTAACCCTAACCATCTCAACTGCACAAACTACCTTATACACATATAAACAATAATATATTTATTCCCCAAAATACTTCACTATAAGTAACATGAATAGAATAATTTATATATTTGTAATAAAATAAATAGCCTTAAAAATGTATATATTTGTAATAAAATAAATAGCCTTAAAAATGTATATATTTGTAATAAAATAAATAGCCTTAACAATCACGTACACATTAATAATATTATAAATAGAAAAAGGTATATATATATAATAGAATAGATAGCCTTACAATCACGAACACATTAAAAATCTTAAAATAACGGTAATATTAAAAGTGATATATAAGTAAGTTAATAAAACTATAATTGACGCATTATAAGTGTAAAAAACAAAGTTAATACCAAAAGCTATGTATTTGTAATATAATAAGGTTGAAAACGATATTTAAGCATTATACGTATGAAAAAAGAATTTTAAATGATAAAATAAGTGTAAACGATAATTTACTTGTTACAGCCCTGAAAGCGAAATTTAAAAACGGAAAAATAAGTAAACCACACAGTTAAAACGAATTTGTAAACGATATTTGTAATAAACCTTACTCTGTAAACAAAAACTTTTGTTAACACAATCCCTGCAACCGTTGTTTCTCGGGTGCCCAATTTTCCTGTCGGGCGCCTAATAGCCGATATTTTGCATTGCAGTCTATGGCGGTGCCCTTTTTGTCCACTAGCCATATGCGCCCCTTTTTACTGCTTCCCAAGCACCCACCTAGGTTGCCTGGTGGAGGATCCTGCTGTGCCCCTAGGCCAACTTTCTTGTGACTTAAAGTGGACCTAAGCCCAGGACTTCATCTCTGCTCTAAAAGATAAGCAACAGCACAATAACCTTTACAGAAAAATATTTCTTTGTTACAGCCCACTTACTGAGAGTGTAGTTACTTCCTGGTTTAATGAGAGCACAGAAAAGGTTAATCTCCCAGGTTTACATATAGCCTCTTTGACCAGCATAAACCTCGGCATTGATCAGACAGCTGACAGCTCAAATTACAGTGGCTATTACTAGCAGATAAGGGAGATTTAGACAGGCTGTTATCTCTAAATACAAACAGGGTGGTATTCTCTGTGTTTCCCTTCTCCCATGGAAGAGTTTAGGTCCTCTTTAAGTGCCATGCAGGGTTGCTCGTAAACTACGCCAGCGCGAATCTACGCGTCGTAGTCTGCAACTACGCATTGTAGTTCATAGACGAAGTTTAAAAACTTTGCATACGTATTTCCGCGTAGTCGTAGTTCCGCTATACGAAGCTTCGCCCGCTACGCGTAGTTGACGTATGTATTGCGAAGTCAACTACGCGTGCGGTAACTACGTCTATACGGATCATTGCGCATGCGCAGAAATATTATTGCCCTTCTATACATATACAATTCCGCATTGGAAGGTTGATATGTACGCATATATTAGTTCACCAATGCGCATAGTTAGCGGATTATTGCGGACATTTTTCTGCATAAGGGTATAAGCGTCCGCATCAACTACTCTTCGCACTACGCGAAGCTTCCGTATTTTAACGCGTAGTCTATGAAATGCAAACGTAGCGAAGTTTCTGATTTCGTAGCCGTAGTTTGCGAAGCGTAATCGTGGAAAACTACGCGTAGTTCCAGCGTAGCGAAGTTGGCTGACTACGATCATCCCTGGTACCATGTTCAGCAGCCCCTTCTCATTCCATGTGCAGCCCCTCCTTCTCTGTGTAACATCCTTATACAGCAGCCCCTCTCTTACATGTACAGCTGCCCTGATCAGCACCTCTCCTCTTTCATATGTTGCTCCCCATTTGCAGCCTCTCTTTTATACTTGCAGGCTTTTCCTCCATACACAGCACCCTTTTTTCCATGAAAATTAAAATTGATCTTTCTTCTTTTAATGTTTATTTTTAAACTTTAAAGCTTAGGGCCATCCACACTTTCCAGTAAGAATTCCGCCTTCATGAGAATAGCCTTAATGTTCAAAGAGCATGATAGGCCCGTTCACATCTGAAAATAGCAAACATTTTGCGCGATTAGCACGGTAAAATCACTGGGCACTTCTGCGATTTCAGAGCGACCGCGGTCAGCGCTTTATCAGCACTGTACCTCGATCGTTTCTGAATCACTCCAAAAATGCTGCAGGTAACACGTTAGCGATTGGCACTAATCGCCAAACACCAGCACCAATTGCGGCAGTGAGGACACTTCCATAGGGTAACATAGCACTAGTGCTTTAGCGATTAGCTGGAATCGCCCGCTAATCGCTTAACTGTGAATGGGCCCTAAGTCAACCCACAAAACGTGAGCAAAGTCAAACAAGGATGACTGGACTCTATGGCTAGATTTTCGGCAAGGCCACAAAGGCAATGGCCTAGGGCACCAGAAAATCAAGGGGTGGGCTGTGGGCAGCAGGGAGGCAGTAGCAGTTAGCCTGCTGAACATTGGTCCTGGGCGGCTATCAACAGCCGGATCTGGCACTCGGCGGATGAACGGGCAGTGAACTGGCACTTACAGTGATCTCTGAGCTGCCTGTCATTCACCGAATGTTCCGCTCACCAAGGAGTTTACAATCTAATCCCTGCCATCATGTCACTAACTGTCCTCAGAGCATTTTATAATGTAATCCCTGCCATCATAACACTAACTGTCCTCAGTGGATCTTACAATCTAATCCCTGCCATCATGTCACTAACTGTCCTCAGAGGATCTTATAATGGAATCACTGCCATAACTTCACTAATTGTCCTCAGAGAAGCTTACAGCCTAAAACCTGCCATCATGTCAATAATTGTCCTCAGAGGATCTTATAATGTAATCCCTGCCATCATAACACTAACTGTCCTCAGTAAATCTTACAATCTAATCCCTGCCATCCTGTCACTAACTGCCCTCAGATGATTTTATAATGTAATCCCTGCCATCATGTCAGTAACTGTCCTCAGAGTATTTTATAATGTAATCACTGCCATCATGTCACTAACTGTCCTCAGTGGATTTTACAATCTAATCCCTGCCATCATGTCACTAACTGTCCTCAGTGGATCTTACAATCTAATCCCTGCCATCATGTCACTAACTGTCCTCAGAGGATCTTATAATGTAATCCCTGCCATAACGTCACTAACTGTCCTCAGAGGAGTTTATAATGTAATCCCTGCCATAGCGTCACTAATTTTTTTAGAGAAGTTTACAGTCTAATCCCTGCCATCATGTCACTAACTGTCCTCAGAGGAGTTTATAATGTAAACCCTGCCATAACTTCACTAATTGTCCTCAGAGAAGTTTACAGTCTAATCCCTGCCATCATGTCACTAACTGTTCTCAGAGGATTTTATAATGTAATCCCTGCCATAACTTCACTAATTGTCCTCAGAGGCTTGGCAGAAGATGAAACAGGCTCAGTTACAATTTCAAGGTGAAACGTTGTGCTTTTATTCCACAGCAAAGAGACTTAAACAAACTGTGCAAATACATCCACAGCAAAGCAAAACCTTACTTGATGTGCAGCGTAAAAAGAATCAGCTGTTTTAGTCTAAAGTTCAAATGAAATGTAGCAGCCTTTCCTCAGCATAATTCTTGTTTTCCAAAACAACAGTTTCCTGTGGCCAGAGCTTCTGCCTAGCAGCCATGATGCTCTCTCATACACACACACACACACACACACACACACACACACACACACACACACACACACACACACACACACACGGAAGTGTTCACATCTTTCATGTGTCAGTTCAACTGTGGTGCAGTGCTGACAGGTGAAGGCTATACCTGGAGTGCAATTCCACCCAGGACAGGATGGCCAGAAGCTCTCACCCTCTCTGCTCCTGGTCAGCTCCAGACCCAAAGTGAGACTTAGGCTCAGTGCACACCAAAAAGCGCTAGTGCAATCGCAAATGCTCAGCGCTTTTTGGAGTGATTTTTTAGAGTGATTCTAGACATGTGCAGAGCGATTTTTTTACACATGCCTAGCGATTTTTGGAGCGTTTTGGTGTAGCGTTTTTTATATTTTGTTACAGTAGGGCTGTAACTGAAAATATTACTTGTGCACAAAAGCAAATATGATAACTGTATGAGTAATAAAAAGTAGGAAACACCATTTTATTGAATGTTATATCAGAGTTTCAGACCAATTTAAGCCAATAAAAACAGGGTGAAGTAGATCTTACCTCCCCATAAAATACTTGCATCAAAAAATGTTTTTTCATGTACGCCAAAAAACTGTGACACGTTTCGTGGACTTAACCCACTTTCTCAGGCAGTGAAAACAGGAGCAGCTGCTTTCATCTCATAAAAGCGTGGTGCCTCCAGAAACATGAATAGGGCAGTAAGTAAAAAATACAGTTGTCAGTAATAGTGTTTCTCAACCCTAATGTGACATAGAACCTTTTGGAAGTTTACAAAGTACAACTTGGTAGGGGGAATATTACCTGAAGTAGCACTTGACACGCATGCATTTATTAGAAATGTAACCTAATTGTGCAGAAGTGCTTTCCAAACATCCTCTTTAGCATTTAATCAATGTGAAAATCTATTTTAGCTAATGCCATAAACATGTAGTGCTCCAGAAACGTTTCCCTAATTAAATGTTTGTGGAGATTACTTTGCCATTTTAATTTGCAGTCTGCAAATCATTTCAAAAACTCTCAGTAAATTTAAATCACACTTTTCAAGCCTGAAATATGCGCTGTCTGCAAGTATACAGCCTCGTGCACACCTGACTTAAGTTGGCCGAGGTGGCTGAGAATGACCGCCTCAGCCAGCAATCAGGCATGTGTACGACAGCCGACGCCCAACCCACGAGCCATAAGCCAGATGGATCTACTCAACCCAGCGACGCCCATGCTCCCTCGCCCGCCGTGGGACATCATGCACGCGTCGCTTGTCGTCCTCGTGTCCCCCCCCATAGCAACACAGTGTGTCGTAAGCTACACAGCATGCGTGCAGCCCCGCAATGTCGCCCAAGGGGGTCAGGTCCTGATCTCCGATAAGCGACATGTGTTGGAAGTGTGTATGAGCCCTAATAGAGTGGCTGGATGGTGTAATGGTGAAGGGCTCTGCCTCTGACACAGGAGACCTGGGCTCGAATCTCTGCTCTGCCTGTTCAGTACGCCAGCACCTATTCAGTAGGAGACCTTAGGCAAGTCTCCCTAACACTGACACTGCCTATAGAGCGCGTCCTAGTGGCTGCAGCTCTGGCGCTTTGAGTCCGCCAGGAGAAAAGCGCGATATAAATGTTATTTGTCTTTGTCTAATACACGTTCAATAATAATAATAATAATATATCTGTAACAGTGTTAGCATTGCAAAACTAAAGTTTGCCTTCTTAAAACAGAAGATATTTCCCATAATTAAGGTTGGAGGGAGCATATGATGTCTGCCACAATGCTTCACTGCTGATTATGCAAATCATCTCTTTGTTGTCCCTGTAAACTAGCCACACCTCCAGAACTGCTGGAATGCAATGATGAGTCAGCTTGTTAATTGTACAGAGCCACGTCAACATTGTATACACTCAGGACTTGATCCCTCAGGTGATATTGCAGGGCTGAGGCTATACGGAAACGTCGCTAGCGATCTCTTCTGTTGCTAGGAGCAGGGCTGACTGAGCAGCATGCGGGAGGAGGGTGGGAAAGAGGTGGCATAGGGAATATTGTGTCATTAATGGCTCTGTTGGTCTTTTAACATATTGGTCAATCAAGTTTGATAGTTATAAGTTATTCCTTCTTAGGCGACTGACTTCAACCCCTTTTTCCCCTGGAGGGCCTTTTACACAATGGCCGCTTTTCCCGATCACGTTTTTGGATTGCCGCGATTTGCAGATCGCAAGGGCACCGGTAATGGTAACATGTTATTCGCAGTACCGTTTTTTCACAGGTGCGCTTTGAATTCTGGCCAATGGCAAAAGTACTGCATGCTACATTATTCAACAATTGTGATTGGCATGTAATCATTTTCTCAATACTCACTGAAAATCGCTGATAAGTACATGTTCATTTTAAATGGTGGACATTACAACACATTTGCGATGGTGGTCCCGATTTTCGGTGGAAATTGTTCCTTAAAGTTACGGTCTTCAGTCCTATTTTCCTACATACGTTCATTTAAATGGATGTGGCAAGCCAGGGTCATAAGCATCTGATTGACAAGTTAAGAGTTTTTTTTTTTTTAATTTGCTATTATTTTCAAACAAATTCAGTCACTCTGTCAAATGGAAGATCTCATGGAATTGAATCATTTTAAGCAAACCTGAAGCGAAAAAAAACCCAAAACCTTATGATATAATGAATTGAATGTGTAGTATGTATAAGGAATAGAACATTAGTAGCAAAGAAGAGCCTCTCATATTTTTATTTTCAGTTGTATAGCTTTTTTTTAAAATAACATTGAATCATACTGTCACAGTTGCAGCTTTAAAGGAATAAGGGGGTCGGGGGAAAATGAGTTGAACTTGCCTGGGGCTTCTAATGGTCCCCCACAGACATCCTGTGCCCGCACAGCCACTCACCGATGCTCTGGCCCCGCCTCTGGTTCACTTCTAGAATTTCAGACTTTAAAGTCTGAAAACCACTGCGCCTGCGTTGCCGTGTCCCCGATCCCGCTGATGTCACCAGGAGCGTACAGGCAGAGACCATACTGGGCCTGCGCAGTACGCTCCTGGTGACATCAGCGGGAGTGAGGACACGGCAACGCAGGCATAGTGGTTTTCAGATTTTAAAGTCTAAAATTCCAGAAGTGAACCGGAGGCGGGGCCAGAGCATCGGTGAGTGGCTGCGCGGGCACAGGATGTCGGTGGGGGACCATTAGAAGCCCCGGGTAAGTTCAACTCATTTTCCCCCGACCCCCCCCTACAGTATTCCTTTAAAAGCTGTTTTTTAAGGCCCGTTTCCACCTCAAAATTTTTCCAACGATTTTCCTGATGAGCGGTTATTTACTCTATCTTGTAATGTGGATAACAACGTGGGTAAAGGCGCGCGTTCACGTGAACATTGCTTAGCATTGTGCAGCTATAGCGACTGTCACAGCAGATCGGATCGTTAAGATCCCCAGCGACTCCCGTGCAGAGTACCGTGATTGCTTGAAGTCTCATCGCGCCCGTCATGTAACATCGTGCATATCCGCAGGCCGGAAGATGGATCGGCAGAGTGCTCTTCCTCAAGGAGACATCGCTGGATCCATCTCCCCGCATCGAGAGGTGAGTACATAGCATTAAACTATAAACCAGGGATAGGGAACCTATGGCTCGTGAGCCAGTTGTTGCTCTATTGATGGCTACACCTGGCTCACAGTTAGGGGTTGATTCAATAAGCTACACTGCTCAAGCAGCGCAGCTTAGTGCGGCAGCGCAAATACAATTTTTAAAGTAGGCATGCTACTGTTGTAGCATACACTACTAACTTACTCGCGCTACCCCTAAAACGAACAGCTGCTCCAATTGTCCCACTCTGGACCCTGTCAGGTCCAGGGACTTGGTCCAGTAGGCTGCCTGTCAAGTGTCTTTTGTCTTAGACAAAAAGGTTTCTGATTCTGACCCCTGCTATGATACAAAGCAGAGATAATGACCTTTTGAACTTTCTTGCAGTAAAACTTTATCCAAGCTTTTTCTTACTGTTTCTTTGATGTTTAAAGGGGTTCTGTGGCTATATATAAAAACAAAAAGTGTCACTTACTTGGGGCTTCTAACAGCCCACTGCAGACAACCTGTCCCACGCTGTCACTGAAGAGTCCTCCACGGGTCACCTTCTAATTGTTCATCTAACTAGATGAATGTCACTGCGGCTGTGGCTACGCGCGTCCTTTCTCACGTCTCCGGGAGCTTACTTCGCAGGCGCAGTGACATTCGTCTAGTTAGATCAGGGGTCTCAAACTCGCGGGCCATTTGCGGCCCTCGGTACAATATTTTGTGACCCGCGCCGGCAAAAGCAAAAGAGACACGGAAGCGAACTATTTTACCTTATAGTTCACTTCAGTGCTCCCAAGTAATCCGCCGCATCCCCGCTGCTAAACGAGGGCTGCAGAGCCCCCAAATCCCCCAGGCAAACATCCACGACTGCGCTGAGGGGCAGCCCCAGGTAAGTGACACTTTTTGTTTTTATTTACAGCCACAGAACCCCTTTAAGTGCTTCAGAAAACAGGACTGTATCCTGTAAGCTGAAGTTTTCCTTTAACTCCTCCTGTACTGGAAAATAATATAAGACTCTTTTCTTTGCTACTACTGTTTATTTTCACTTCAGGTTTTCTTTAAAGTTTAATATCATCATTCTTTTTGCGATGATTTTAAAATGTAGGCTGTCAGAATATTGCAGTAAAATCTACATGTGTGCGTCCATAACAATGACAGGGCACCATAGGGAGGGAGACCTGACCTTCCGCTAGGAGGTAAAGCACAATTAGGTATAATCTAGAATCTATAGATCCAGTGTTAGCCACTGTTCCCCACCCACTGGGCACCTTCTATTCTGAATTCCACCGAAACATCACATTCATTCTACTAGCTTTCTTTTCCATTAGCATTTTAATGGTCATTTTATTGCCGGCTGTTCAACACGTAATATGTAATTTCGGCGGATAATAAGATCGTTTTCAGTAAGTCCATTCAGCTCTCAGCAACTAGTCTAATATTTCATGGTCATTAACCCGACTAGCTTAATTAGTTTAGAAGAGATTTATGTTTCTTTTATGTACAGTGCTCATTACTATAGATTATGTACTCAGCCACTTTAGCACTGTGAAGGTCTAACTGCTCTATTTGTTCAGAGGAAATCGAGTTCTTTCACTCATGTTATGAAGGTGTTGTGCTATAGAGTGGATTGTAAAGTACACCTGTCACTAAACAAGTATGAAGCAGAAAAGGATTAAGATGAAATGGAGCCCTAGGCAAGATTGCAGTTTTTACCCACCGTTGATGGTCACCTGGCTTTTTTTAGTAAAATTTGGTGGGGGCTAGCATTCACCAGGCCCCTACACTCTTTCCAGGCCCTAGGCAACTGCCTAGAATTGCCTTGTAGATGATCTCACTCTGGTATGGAGGCTACTGTATAGAGATACTGTATATGCTCGAGTATAAGCCTAATTTTTGGGCCAAAAAAAGTGGCCCACAGTGCTCCCACTATATGCACAGTGGTGCATCATCTGAGGTAGAACACACACTTGGCATTTCCATGGGAGGTCCCAGCTAACCTCATCTCGAGTTGTAGCCTTGGAAGGCATACAGGCACAGTGTCTACTGAGTGGTGAGAATCCTTGCATTCCTATATCAAGTTTTAGATACATGACTATGTGGCTCTGCATTCCTTGCTTTATCCTTATGCCAGCTTAAACTTTGCAACAGGAGTTCTTTGCATGTCCATCTCTTTTGTAGGCTTATGTTCTGGCTTATTATTGCAATCTGCTGAATTTATACTGCTTTTCTAATTTATGGCTGTGGCAGGCCATGGCTGTGAGTGGTGTTGTGGTTGTGGCTTTTACTTATACTGTGGTCAAACATTTTTTCCAGTTTTTTAAAGTTTGGGGATGGGCTTATACTTGAGTATACACGGTATATATCAGGCATGGGCAAACTTCGCCCTCCAGCTGTTAAAGAACTACAAGTCCCACAATGCATTGCAGAGTCTTACAGCCACAATCGTGACTCATAAAGACAAATGCATTGTGGGCTTGTATTTCTTTATCAGATGGAGGGCCAAGTTTGCCCATGCTTGGTATAAATAGTATCTCAAAAAAGTGAGTACAGCTCTCACATTTTTGTAAATATTTTATTATATCTTTTCATGGGACAACACTGAAGATATGATACTTTGATAGAATGTAAAATAGTCAGTGTACAGCTGGTATATCAGTGTAAGTTTGCTGTCCCATCAAAATAACTCAACACTCATTGCTGTTTCCATTGGTGTCTAAACCGATGGCAACAAAAGTGAGTACCACCATGCTGCAGCTCAGTTTTAGGCCTGGAACCCACTACAAATCGGTAGCGCAATCGCTAGCGGCTTTAATTAGCATTTTGTAAGCGATTTCATGAGCGTTTTCCGACGCTTTTGGGAGCAATTTTCAAAAGTGTAAGCTTTTTGCCAGCGATTGTGTAGCGATTTGCGATTAGCGATTTTAATTCTGATTGGTTCTTTCAATGTATCATCATTTTTTTTTACTGTTTGCAATAATTTAAAATCGCACTCAAATTGCTATGTGTAGCGATTCATGAGAGATTTACCAGCGCTTATATACGTTAAGCTAAGTTTCCATTTGTGCGAAAACGGGTTAATTCCTCGGCCACGACTTCGGATGGAATTTGGCAGCCTATAGGACTCTGTGCAGATCATCCGAATTTGTGGCCGGGGTAAAATCTGAGGCCCTGCAGCATAATTGCTCGCGTCACTGTCGGAATCCCGTAGCTGTGCATAGCGGGATTCGGCTGCGAGACACGAGCAGCTGTGCCGGCATCGCGTCTCGCAAGACGCATGCCGTGCACAAGTGGAAACGGGGCCTAACATTGAAGCGCAAACGCTCCCAAAATGCTGCATGTCCTGCGATTACAATTTTGCTAATCGCAATCGCTACTGTGGAATTTATTACATTTATTTACATTGGCAGAGCTTTTAGGGAAAGCGCTAGTGATTTAAAGTGCTCCCTAAACGCTCAAAAAAATCGCTTTAGTGGATTCCAGCCCTCAGGGTGTTTGCAATTTTCTTATAGCCTAGGCCACCTTTATGTAGAGCAACAATGACCTTGTTTATAAGTAAAAATATTTTAATGCTTTTTTTTTTATAAGAGTCAAAGCACCATCCTCCCCTCTAGTGCCTGAACCCCCCCCCCCCCCCCCCGCCCACATTCTGCTCAGCCTGATGGTGGGGAGGTAGTGTCAGTACTTCCTCCTCTTTTTTTAAAGAGACTCTGTAACAAAATGTTCAGCCTTATTTCTTCTATCCTATAAGTTCCTATACCTGTTCTAATGTGCTCTGGCTTACTGCAGCCTTTCCTAGTTGCACAGTGGCTGTATTATCTCTGTTATATAATCTAATCTTTCCTCTGACGGCTTTTTCGCGCTCATGCAGGAATCTGCTGCTCTTCTTGTGATAGGATAGAAGCTATACACACCCTCTCCACGCCCCCTGCAGGCTCTGTGTGAGTCACAGACTAAGCTACTCTCAGCCTATCACACTCTGGTTAGCAGCCATGTCTTGTTTGTAAACACTGCCTAAAACTGGCAATTACAAGCCAGGATCGCAGCAGGGAGTGGCAGAAACAGCACAGAGGGGCCCAGGAGAACATAATAAATAGAATGGTATGCTTTTAATTGTAAGAATTTTAGAGTACAGATTCTCTTTAAAGTAAATTGGATTGGGCCAGTGTGCAAAGAATAGCTCTGTTGTGCCCCCTTCTGCAGGCATCCTCCAAGGCACATGCCTGTTTGCCTGTAACTGAAAATGGCCCTGTCCCTATCTTGCATATATCAGCGGCAATCTCGAAGTCAGATGTACAACATTTCCATAATTTTAGGTAGTTAAATTGTTTTTATTATTATGGTCTGAAAATGTGTTTCTTTTGCAGGTAGCCTACAAAAAAGATGCGCAGGATATACACACATTTACCGAAGTTTTGGACAGACCAGATATTCAGAAGGCCACAGAGAGTTCAAAGTTCATCAGCAATGTAATTACTAACAATGTATTATATGAACTGGTATTCTTTTTTGGGAAGAGTGAAAATATCCTGTTCAATTGTGGTCCATTTGTTACATTTGTGAACTTCCTATAGGAGGTTTGCGGTACCATAAGCTGTACTTCTAGGGTTCGGTTCTAGGGACCTCTGCTGGCAAAATCTAGTATGGTAGCCTGATCGCAACTGTCTATAACTGGGGTCTCAAACTCAATTTACCTGGGGGCCGCAGGAGACAAAGTCAGGATGAGGCTGGGCCGCATAAGGAATTTCACAATCGCGGCGCATCGCCACCTCTGCCCGCCCCTCTCACTCTTCCTTCACAGAGAGGGGCGGGGAGAGGAGGCGATCTGTGCAGCGATTGACATCAGGAGGGGCAGAGCTGAAGCTGAAAGCTCTGCCCCTTCCAGGAAATGCTGGCGGATTGCCCCCGGGCTATTTGGGGGCTCTGCAGCCCTCGTTTAGCGGCGGGGATGCGGCGGATTACTTGGGAGCACTGAAGCGAACTATAAGGAAGCTTTTGCTGGCGAGGACCACAAAATATTGTATCGAGGGCCGCAAATGGCCCGCGGGCCGCGAGTTTGAGACCCCTGGTCTATAAAAACCAGTGGGATTCAACCAGCATTAGCTGTGACACAAGATTTAACGCACCCTGATAAATTTTACTTCTTTGTAACACTATTTTTTTTATTAAAGGTCATAAATCAGGTTACAGGGAATAGCATAAAATATGTATCAGCACATTAAAAACTTGTTTTGTATAGACTGAACATTATAAAAGTCATAAAGAAAAATTAATTTTTTGAATAGACACTGAAGCCTCCAAAACACAATCTTTTTATTTAGTTAATGTGTTTAACATAATAGCCCAAACTAAACCGCCGCTATAAACTATCTAAATCCCCCCAAACTCTCCCTCCCTCTCCCCTGCAAAATCCACTACTTTCTTGGTCGTGGATTTTGCTGCTCTAAGCGCTTCCATGTGAGGCAGAGCTATGAGCTGCAGCCCTGCCTCACACACGTCTGTCAGTGGCGGATCTCCACCTCTTCCCCCCCCCCCCCTCTTAGTGAAGGAAGACTGAGAGGGGCGGGGAGAGGCGGCAATCCGGGCTGACAGACGCGCTGAGAGGCAGAGCTGCAGCTCATAGCCCTGCCTCACATGGAAGCGCTGTCCGGATTGCCCCCCGGGGAGTTTGGGGGGATTTAGTTACATTAGAGCGTCGGGAATGCGGCGGTTTAGTTAGGGCAAAGATGTTAAACATATTAGTTAAATAAAAAGATGGGTTTTTTTGAGTCTTCAGAGTCTCTTTAACAAAATCTTCAGTCTAAGAAAATAGACTCAAACAATCTTTCTAGATGGAGAGATAACTAAAGTTCGGTCTGAATAGAGCCAAAAGGTCCTAGCAATCCGGGTAGAAGCTGGACTAGAACCAACCAGTTGAGTTTCCCTATATCTAGAAGAAAGACTATCCAATAAACTGATACATTTTATTTCCAAGGGCTAGTTCACAGTGCTCAGTTTCATTGCACAATAATTCTGCATGTCAGCTTACTGCCCATACATTTCTATGAGCCTGTTCACTTCTTTGTGATGTTATCCTAACTTTTTGCATTCAGACATTGTATTGACAAGTTTATGCAACCCAGACATTTTAAAACAATATGTTTTGCTGCATGGAGCATCGGAATACACACTCGGGTGCCGCAGGGCAAGGGCATACACATGCACACACGAGCTTCCACATTCCACCGCCAGGGGGCTGTAGGGAGGTGATTAAAGTCCATGTCCTTTCTCCATTGCAGTCGACACTAATCAGTGGACATTTTTACACCTCCGTGTAGTATTAGAGCTCCTCTACACAGATAGATCTTAGCAGAGCCAGGACAAGGTCCTCCAGCACCCAAGGCTGAGACATCAAAGTGCGCCCCTCATCCCTCCAACCCCAGTCATCACACACTAATTGCTATTAGACTAGGAGGCTCCCCAGGGCCCCCAACACCTTAATCTCTAGTTATGTGGCTTGCAGTCACTGCCATGTATCCCCTTTTCTTATTTCTCTCAGCTTCAAACACAATAGGGGAATGATAGCTGAGTGAGCTGTGCACCCCCTCCTACACTGCGCCCTGAGGCTGGAGCCTCTCTGCCTCGGCCCTGGTTCTTAGTATTCAGTCTGTTGATTCTACTACTATATGGAAGTGGTGATGTTTGCCAATTATTGGCCAATCATTCTGCACCTAGCAAACTAAAAAGTACTGTAGACAGCATCAGAATTGGAGTCAATTTTATTTGGACAAATAAGTTAACACGTACAAGGAATTTGACTTGGCAGTTGCTTAACGGACACAGACAAATTGATACAAGGACACACAGTGTAGATATTACAAGTCAAGGCATGGCGGCGTAGTGGATAGAACTCTTGCCTTGCAGCATTGGGTCCCAGCCAGAGCACTATCTCCTGAGAGTTTGTATGTCCAGTTTCCTCCCAAATCCCAAAACCATACAGACAAGTTAATTTCCTCCCCCTAAAGTGGCCCTAGACTACAATGGACACGTAACTACTGTGGGAATTAGATTGTGATCTCCTCTGATGTGGTTAGTGACATGACTACATATACTCTGTAAAGCGCTGCAGAACATCTCAGTGCTCTATAAATACTAAATTGAGGGCCGCTTCTATAATTTTTGCTGCCTGAGGATGCGCTTCTCCCCCCCCCCCCCCCCCCACACCGATTTGGAATGATCGCACAGCATCCGACAATTTACTCTGCTTCATTTAAAGCGGAATATATCCCTGCATTTCAACTTTGCTCTAAAACATTATTTACAGCATATTATATACAACCAGCATTTTTTTTACTAGACCAGCATTGGAAGGGTTACACACAGAGTTTTAAAGTTCGGTGGAGAGAACTGCAGACGCATCCGAAGCTTAGATAGATACATTTAACTAAACAGAATATAACAACTGTGAATGTGACTCACTCTCTCTGATTGTGCAGGAGCTGGAGGACAGCCAAAGAATGTGTAACATTCCTCACTTGTTACATTCTGTTTAGTTAAATGTATCTATCTAAGCTTCGGATGCGTCTGCAGTTCTCTCCACCGAACTTTAAAACTCTGTGTGTTACCCTTCCAATGCTGGTCTAGTAAAAAAAAAATGCTGGTTGCATATAATATGCTGTAAATAATGTTTTAGAGCAAAGTTGAAATGCAGGGTTATATTCCGCTTTAATGTTCTCATATGGCATGCTGCAGCTCAACAGAATAACACACTGGCTGGCTGTGAGTCTCTGACAAACTGCTCCCCCTCAGCCACTCCATTCCTCTTCAGTCAGGACAGCAGTGCCACCTCATCGCTTCTGCTGTGCAAGTCAAATGGAACGCTGCTGCTCTCCTGCCTCCCCCCTCCTCCCTCACTGTCAGACTCCTCACACAGCACAACAAACTGCTTTTCCCCAATGATAACCTATTCATCTCACTCTTCTCTCACTTCTCCTCCTACTCTGACTGCATGCTGTTAGTGTAAACACAGTACAAAACATGCTGACCCTGTAATCTCTGCGCCTAATGCAATTGTTTCACCTTGCTTCATGAGAGAACCAGCCCTGACTAAATTATAATAATAACAATCAGGTAAAATGGGCACAGATGATTTTTTTATCTTTACGTTACTATAACAGAAACATAGTGCAGTAAAGTCTTAGTTATCCATATTGACCAGGATCGACTGATGCCGGATGAGTGTAGTTTCTGGTTGCTTGAGACTCATTGTTAAAAATAGGCCTAGCGAATACAGTACTATACCCCACTCTATGTGCATACCATGAACTCTGTATTAAATGTTAAAATACAGTAATTGGAAGTATATTCACCTTGGGGGAGCAGAGGAACCCTTGTCTTTAAAGTGAACCAGAGACGAAGCACCCTCATGTATTTACCATATATATCAGTGGGAACATTAGAGAAAACACCTACCCTGCTCTCTGTTACATTCTTCACTGCTCAGCCTGCTCGTTATCAGCTCTGATAAAATCCCGACTGAGCATTCAATCTAGCTTTGCTCAGTAATCATTCTAGCTGAGTCTGTCTTTTCAAGCCCAAGCCTGCCCCCTTGTGGCTCTGCTATAATGACTCAGCTATAATGATTTCTGAGCAAAGCCAGACTGAATGCTCAGTCGGGGATTTTATCAGGGCTAATAAGAAGCAGCCTGAGCAGTGAAGAATGTAACAGAGAGCAGGGTAGGTGTTTTCTCTAATGTTCCCACTGATTTATATGGTAAATACATGAGGGTGCTTCGTCTCTGGTTCACTTTAAGCACAGCAGAGCCCACAAATAGCTTAAGAAGTTGGCCTTTGCCACTGTGAGTTCTGCCAGGTATTGGTTAGTTGAGACTGGTGGTTAGTTGGGTTTCAGATAACTGGGGCTCTACTGTACTGTATTGTGTCAGCAGTTTATCAGACACAAAGCGGCTAAGTTCTCATGGTGAGGGGCAGGGATATGAAAAATTTCACTGTAAGGGCTATTGGCGGTTTCAGGGGCAGAGTTATGATCATTTCGGGGATGGAGCCAAGCTGCAAAGGCACCCCTGAAAGCAATGGTGCTCCAGGCAAGGGCCTGGAATGTCTTTACCCAAAAATGCCCTGGTAGTTACACTGAACAATAACATAGGGTGGGTTCACATTAGGGCGCATCCGCCCGTACGCTTGCGTTCCGCTCTGTTAGCGGAGCGGGAACGCAAGGTCCCGACATGTCGGGAACGTCCGCTCCGATGAGCAGAACGCAGGGAACGGAACGTAGCTGAACGTGCAATGTGAACTTTCCTATAGGGAAAGCACTGCTACGTTCCGCTCATCGGAGCGGAACGTAGGCTGAAAACATCCTAATGTGAACGTAGCCTAAGTGAGCAAAACACCTTTTCTTGGTTATGAGCCAGACTTTTATTTGTCAGATCAGTGAAATCTATTTCTGTACATTGATGCAGGTTGACTACAAGAGAGGCAGAGGGGAGCTGAACAAGGAGACCATGGTGGTTGGAAGGCCAGATTTTGAACATGCCAAGGAAGTATCAAAGATAACAAGTCAGGTAAGATAATGCCCTGATCTGCTGTCATTTCCTAATGATTCCACATATATTTAGCAGTTATATTATGGCTGGACACACAGTAGGCTTAAGCTAAGTACCCACTGGCAGATTGCGGCCAGATGGATCGGGGATCTCTGCTGACGAACGGTCGTTCCCCCATCCATCTGGCCGAATCTGAAAGCGTTGGTGGCAGCGCTGGAAACAAACACTTTAAAGAGAACCAGTGACAAATCACCCTCATGTATTTTATTACATTTATCAGTGGGAACATGACAGTAAACACCTACCCTGCTTTTAGTTTCATTGTTATCTGCTTAATTAGTCTATTAGCAACTGTGATAAGAATCCCCGACTGGCTCAGTCTAGGTTTGACCTGGAATCATTATAGCTGAGTCACTCTTCTGTGGAGTCTTTTCAAGCCCAAGCCTGCCACCTCCTGGCTCAGATTTCCTGCTTTGCATACTGAGAGCTCTGATGACATGGGAGGGGCTGCTCCTGCTGAGAGAGAATCTCTGAAACAGACAAGTGTGGCTGCAATGTGTGCTCTGTGTGCTCTCTGCATAGATACTGATGATGACTGCAGTTTCATTCCTATGAGAGAGACTACCTACAGGCAGCTGCACATCATACCAAAATGAAAGCACACAGATGAAAGGCTGCAGCAGCCTTTCTCATATAGCCTAGATAGCAGCCTAGTCTCATATAGCCTAGACAGCACATCCAGAACAACTCATAACCCGGAAGCAGAAGGGATATGAGCCGGCGGCCATATTGGATTTTTCCTGGAGCAATAATGGATAAAAGGCACACCAGAGTGGCGAAATTATCAGGTAGAGCATTTATTTTTTACAAGCTATCGACTGATATGTTTATTTTAAATGAAACGTTCCATCTCTGGTTCCCTTTAAATGGGCATAGGAAATGAGTGTGTGTTGAGATTATAACAAACAGAATATGAAAAGTGCTTGTAGCGCATGTTGCTGTCATATAGTACAACTGATCAACTGATTGTTAATTATTGATTTTAATTAGGTAAAGTACAAGGAGCAGTTTAATAAGGAAATGAGGAGGCCTTGCTACAACCCATTGGACAGTGCTGCCTTCAGACAAGCCCAAGCAGCCACAGCACTGGCCAGTGATGTGAGTATCTGTAGCCCTCAATAGTTTTATCACTACCATTGGTGGACGAGTGTCATACATTGTTGTTGTTTATTGTATTTATAAAGCCCCATTATTAGGCATAGGCCATATTAGGCAGCACTGGACAATTGATAACTAGGGAGACAAACAGCAAGGTACAGGATACAAGATCATGCAATAGAGTTTAAGTCTTAGAGACTACATGAATCAAGTCCCAGTCAGTCCACAGGAAGGTTACCCGATGAAGGAGGTGAGTGATCATGTAGGGGAGAGGACCCTTGCAAAATTTTGCGTACATTTTCGCAATTACACCCCTACGTAATTACAATTTGTAAATTCAATCGATTTCATGTAATTATTCATAATTATGTGTAATGTTCACCTCATTTTCGCATAATTGTGAGCTGCCTTTAGTGGTTAATATCAAAGCCCCCCATACATGCTCAAAATAGCTATAGTAGTATCCATGTTGGAGGGCACTCCACCAATACATTTTCAATCCATACATCGGTCAAGTCTGTCTGACAATTAAGATGTTAGGATCCGCACCGTCTCAAACAAGCAATTTTATTGAGTCTTCTTAACGTCCATAGTAGGTATTAGTAAGTGTGTGCCGGGTAAACATGATGCACGGCGTTTGTGAGTATAGCTCTTTCTTCAGATGGTACAAGCAACACACTCGCGGGAGTGTGTTTCTCAAAAACTACAGGGTCTTTTTGATGAATTCTAATTTTCTTTTGCCATGCATCCACTATTCTCCATAACATGTGTATGACTATAGCATGTATGGGGGCTATGCTGTTTACCGCTAAAGTCGGCACAAAATTACGCGAAATTACGAATGAATGCAATTACATATTAAGTAATTAATCTGTAAGCTCTTTCATATCATATGCAGTAACCCCTATTGCATGTCAAGCTCTGCCCCTTTGTGCTGCAGCCGCCTAAGACCCAGGCCTCTGTGGCCTTTCCACAAACCCATCATTGGCTATGGTAGAGATTATATTGTGAGCTCCTCTGATGAACAGTTAGTGGCATGACTGTATACACTATGTAAAGTGGTGTGAATAATAATAATTCCCTTTTGGATTTGAAGACTGGCGTAGAAAGTGCCCCTTTGGCGTGCCGTAGTGATAAATGGGGGAGTAATTCCTTCTGCTGAGGACCATTGTGTCACATGAAAGAAGAACGTGAATCCCAAAGAAATGCCTTCATTTAATTTTGCAGCTAATTAGTCTCCCCAGGTGAAAATGAACGAAGCCAAAGCAACGCCGAGCGGAAAGAAAACACTAATGTGTTTACAAGGTGGGGTAGTCTCAGGACGCCAGTGAAATGATTGTTAAATCTAAATGACAGAGTGCGTTCAGCAGCGAGCCCTGAAAAGCCACTAGATGGAAAATGAGTCATTAGCCGCTCTCAGAATTCTCCAAACAAGTGGGAATAAATAGAGACAAACAAAAATCAAATCAAATGCTTAAAATGATTCATATGAGCCATAAGGACCACCTTGGATGGTCAGAACATAGACCATCATTATCCACGCTTCTGTAGGCTGGTTACACTGGGCAGGCCGTAAGCATCCACAATCCTAAATGGGAATTAAATTATATGGGCGATTTCCAGACTCTTTATGTACGATTGCTTCCCTACTACCTGCACACGTTAAATAGCTCTCAAACAACAAAAATGAGTAACAAGTAAATCCTGGTAAACTTAATCTGCACTGCTTAAACTCCTCACTCTATCATAAAAGGCTCTACATAAGTTGTCACCTCCTTACATTTTCTCATGAACCCCAAGATACCATCCCACCCTTTGATCGAAGAACCTTTGATTCTCCCAGGAGACTCTGTTGTCTTCTAGCTCGACCACCTCCTCTCACTCCTGCATCCAAGACTTCTCACGAACACCACCACTTTGGAACTCTCTCCCACAGCCTGTCTGTCATGCTCCAAGCCTGGAAGCCTTCAAACATACCCTCAAAACACACCTTTTCAGACAAGCCTATAATTTGCTATCAGTCACAGTGGAGGCTCACTGCCTCATCCTGTAATTTCTGTCTCATTCCCTATTGTTTCCACCCCACTACCCTCTAGATTGTAAGCTTGCAAGGGCCGGGAAATCCTCCTAGTGTTTCTTATTCTGAAGCAAGTTATCATAAGAACTTATGCCAGTACTGGTGATGTCTCAAACCATACATCAACTGTGTACGTATTTGTATTGCTCGATGCCCTGTTTGTACAGAGTCTTGAACTTTTCATGTATATATACCGGTATATATTTCAACCTCTTTGTCTTGTACTATGTACACTGCCTGCAGACATTAACTTTAACTGGGTTTGATGCACAAACCCCATTGGCAGAAGTAAAGTACCAGAATGCTGAACATGTTAACTAGGTGCAGGTTTCCAAAACTCAGTTTGCCGGGATGGTTTGGGATTGGGTTCCAGTCTAAAATTGGCAGGGACCATGACTTTCTAGTAACGCCACAAGAATAGATGATCTTATCATCTACTCGTAATCATGACTTTTTTTTTCATCTTGTAAGCTAAGACAGCATGCAGAAATGAAACATGATCACATGGCCTGTATTATGATCAAAGAAAGACCCGAGCAAATACGAGATCTACTTGCACCTCATGTACAGAGCCCTTATCTACTTGTGTTCTTTTTTTTCTTCTGTTTTTCAGGTGACGTACAGGAAGGATAAGCAGAGTATGCACGACCCTTCAGTAGATCTTCCCAATTTTCTCCAACTGGAACATGCCCTGAAGACCAGCAAGCTGCAGAGCAATGTAAAAATAATAGAGGGATGGGTGGGGGAATAGAGAGTCTGATTTCCTGGTGTAGGACAATGGTCAGGGCAGGGGCGTAGCAATAGGGGTTGCAGAGGTTGTGACCGCATCGGGACCCTTGGGCCAGAGGGGCCCCGAAGGGCCCTCCCTCAACTGCAGTATGAGCTCTGTATTGTTCCTGTGATCATAATAATCACTTCTATAGATACTTTGAATAGTAGTGATCATTAACAAGCTGTTCCCCTTCTTGCACCTCTGACACTGTAGTTGCCATTGGCAGGTTTTGGTGCGCCGTATCAATTGTTATGTATAGAGTGCTTGGGGGGGCCCTCGTGTAAAACTTACATCGGGGCCCACAGCTCCTTAGTTACGCCGGGCCCACAGCTCCTTAGTTACGCCACTGGGTCAGTGACTCACTTAAGGTGGTTAATGCGAACCCTGGTCTTCACTACAGCAATCTGCAGTGGAAGATTAGCAGGTTGACCTCGTGGCCACCAGACTAGTTTGCATCAGGAAACCTTTAGGCTACGACTCCCAGGCTTGCCCCATCAGAGGTGGTAGAAAACAAATAGCTTCAATGTGAAGACATTTTTGAGTTGTGGCTGCGGTCAAGGCAAATGGTAGACAATCATTAGTTGGGTTCAAGTGGAGGTTAGGGCAAGCAGCAAACAGTTGTTTGTTCTTAGCACGTTAAAAGTTTACCAGGGTGTAGTGAAACTTCCTCAATCTGAAAAACTAATATTAAAATTAAAGGCTCCCTCCAGGGATCTGTGCATCGTTTAGCTGCAGAATTATAATTTTTTGTCTGCATAGAGCAGCATGATGGCATTGTGGGTAGCATCCTCGCCTTATAGCGCTAGGTCTCCGGTCAGATCCCAGCCAGGACTCTCCCTGCACAGAGTTTGTTCTCCCTGTGTGGGTTTCCCTCGGGTACATTGGTTTCTTCCCACATTCCATAACAAATACATACAGGCAAGTTAATTGGCTCTCTCCCCCTCCAAATTGGCACTATAGTATGATGGACATATCAAAAAAACAAAATAAAATTATCAGTGTGCTACCACTTTAAACTCTTCTAAACATGCCCACAAGACCAACTTCATGCAGTATTCAGTATGGTTTTGTGTCTAAAGTAAGTTTAGGGTATATTTTGCTCTTGAGTTAGTTTCAGGGCACCACAGTATTCCCTTATTGTACAGAGATCCCCTCATCCCCTGAACAGTGTTCAATAAAACAGTTCCCAAATTATTAAAATAGGAAAGTTTCCATGGTTCTGACCATATAAAAAATATATTGCCTGGCTTTCATGGCCTTCCTAATCATCAGAATAGCTATAGGTTCAATCACAATCAAGAATAGGAGTGAAGACAGAAGGCAGCTTTGGCAAGTGCCTTTTTAGGCTGATGGGGGTCGCCAAAATTCCATTAGCCTTTATTACCCTCTGTATAGCATCCTAATCCATTTTATAAAATGACCTGCAAATCCCATTGTAACTGGGACTCCCTAGAGGTAGGGCCATTCCACGCCACCTAAGGCTTTGGCAGTGTCTAATGAGATCAAAGCAAAGTTATCAGGCATCAGTTGGAGACTTAAAAATACTTATTGGTATTCATCAATAGCATATTCAATTTAATGGCATATGAGTCTGATCTAGATGGATTAAGAAGGATATAACCTTTCATAGCAGCATTGACAATATCTTGGCAACAATTTTGATATTGTTTTTTAGTAAGGCTATTGGCCTGTAAGATTCATATTCAGTTAGATGGTATATACCCAGTCTGATCTAGTTGGATTAAGAAGGATATAAGCTTTGATAGACGACGCATTGACAATATCTTGGCGACTATTTTAATATCTGTTTTCAGTAAGGCTATTGATGTGTAAAGGAGGGGGAGGTTGGGTAAGGAGCGGGGAGGAGGGGAGTTACCAGCCTTTAAATGTAACAGAGGTGACATGATAACATAAACATGTGTATGTGCAGTGCTAAACATATTAATAACTAGGCTGTGTTCCTTTTTTTCTTTTACTGCCTGAAAGAGTTAGCCTTCTGGCATGCAAGTGACAGTTTCTCTCTTGTCGGATCCTTGCCGGACTATAGCGTAACCCTCGCTGATAAGGAATTACAGCCATAGAAGTTTTCCTCCCAGGGAACAGCTCCTGAGAGCAGTGGATAGATAAAATTTTTTATGTATTTTAGTTCTGGGACCCTTAATAGACTGCCATTGAGCAGAGACAATAAAACATTAAAGAAAATCTGTAATGAAAAAAAACCCTCTGGGGGATACTTACCTCGGGAGGGGGATGCCTCTGGATCTTAACCAGGCTTCCCCCGTCCTCCGGTGTCCCGGCAATCCAGTGCTGCAGCCCCCTGAACCGCGGCAAGGTAAATGTTTATCGTGCGCAGGCGCTCTAGCGGCTCTCCGTTCGGGTTAAAGCGGAATATAACCCTGCATTTCAACTTTGCTCTAAAATATTATTTACAGCATATTATATGCAAAAAGCATTTTTTTTTTACTAGACCAGCATTGGAAGGGTTAAACACAGAGGTTTAAAGTTCCGTGGAGAGATGTGCAGAAGTTCAGATTGTTACATTCTATTTAGTTATATGTATCTATTGATAAATGTTACACACTCTTTGGCTGTCCTCCAAGCTCCTTCTCAGTCAGAGAGATGAGTCACATTCAACACTTAGATACATTTATGTAAACAAAATGTATCTATTTCAGCTTCGGATGCGTCTGCAGAAATCTCCAGGAACTTTAAAGCCCTGTGTGTAACCCTTCCAATGCTGGTCTAGTAAAAAAAAGAAATGCGGGTTGCATATAATATACTGTAAATAATGTTTTAGAGCAAAGTTGAAATGCAGGGTTATATTCCGCTTTAAGGCGGAAATAGCCAAACCCGATCGCATCCGCTCTACTGCGCAAGAGTCCTTTGCGTCTGCGCAGTAGAGCGGATATGATCGGGTTCGGCTATTTCCGCCTAACCCAAACGAAGAGCCACTAGTGCGCCTGCTCAGGATTGCAGAAAGGTAAATATTACTCGTGCCTGCGCTGTCTTGTCAGGATTTGTCGAGGGAGTTTCAGGAGAGCCAGCGCTGGATTCCCCCAAGCTTTAGAGGACAGGGGAAGCCTCATTAGGATCCTGAGGCTTCCCCCTCCCGAGGTAAGTATCCCGCAGAGGGGTTTTTTTTTGTTACAGGGTCTCTTTCAACTCACTTTGTAAGTGTTTAACAACTTAACGACCTGCCGCCGCCGATAGGCTGGTTTTTCCTGTATTTGCAGGGAAACGGCCACTCGTTTCAGTTCACCGTGAACAGCCTGCGAGCCTCCGATCGTGGCTCGCAGGCGAAATGTAAACACGTGGGGACGAAATCCCCGGTGTTTACGTCGCACGGCGCTGCTGTCACAGGAGATCGGCGATCCCCGTCCTCTGATTGGGGATTTAGGATTGGGGATCGCCGGCATCTGATAGGCTGAAGCCTATCAGAGGCGGTACAGGGCGGATCGCTGTCCTGTACCACCCATAGAGAGAAGGGGAGGGAGGGGAGGAGAGGGAGGGGGAATATCGCTGCGGAGGGGGGCTTTGAGGAGCCCCCCCCTGCTACACACATATTGCCTGCGGCGATCAGACCCCCCCAGCAGGACATCCCCTAGTGGGGAAAAAGGGGGGGGGGGGGGAAGTCTGATCGCCCTGCCTGGAGGCTGATCTGTGCTGGGGGCTGGAGAGCCTACGCAGCACAGATCTTACATTATACAGCCGGTCCTTAAGTGGTTAAACATAAAAATAAAATCATGGATAGTTAAAAAAAAGGGGTCGTTTTTAGGAATAGGAGGATAGATTTAATTGTTTATCTCATCAGTTTATGTACACCTCGGGTTGACTTTAAAAATCAGGATGATCGATAATTGCTTGCATAGGAGAGTCTGGGAACTTTCCCTTCTCAAATGCTTGTGGTATGTAAGGAGCTTGGGTAAAACGTCTAACAATTTATAAATGAATTCAGCAGTCGTGCTTTCCGTATCCCCCTCACATCAGGTTTCCTGTAAGGGTAGCTGCTGGATTACCAGTATGCATAGGAGGTAATGAATACATTCAAAAGGAAATTAAAAGCTTTTGTATATTTTTTTTGAACAGTAATAAATTATTCTTTTGTGTATGACCACTGGGGGGCACTATGATCCATATTTTCTTGAGAAATTTGCATAGCTTGAATATGTTATTATTAATTGACTGCTTGTAAAGCGTGCGAGTTATGGGGATTTATGTAAAAAATGACAAGTTAATTAGATGCGTGGGGGTTTTGAAATAAAACGTAATAGATGTCAAATAATGAATGCTATGAACATTGAGTCCCTTTTTACTGTGTGAGTCAACAGTATAAAAAAATGTCACAAAATAGTAATTTGCAGATTCTTGGAATAAACAAGTTTGCAAAGCATACAGGCAGTCCCTGGGTTAAGATCGAGACAGAGCCACACGTGTCCTCTCTGTGCAACCTTTAGTGCCTCCTGTGCCTCTTCTGTTCCCTCTGTGCCTCCTGTGCTCCCTTTGTGCCTCCTGTGCCCCTTCTGTCCCCTCTGTGCCTCCTGTGCTCCCTCTGTCCCCTCTGTGCCCCTTCTGCTGTCCCCTCTGTGCCTCCTGTGCTCCCTCTATCCCCTCTGTGCCTCCTGTGCCCCTTCTGTCCCCTCTGTACCTCCTGTGCTCCCTCTGTCCCCTCTGTGCCTCCTGTGCTCCCTCTATCCCCTCTGTGCCTCCTGTGCCCCTTCTGTCCCCTCTGTACCTCCTGTGCTCCCTCTGTCCCCTCTGTGCCTCCTGTGCTCCCTTTGTGCCTCCTGTGCTCCCTCTGTGCCTCCTGTGCCCTTCTGTCCCCTCTGTGCCTCCTGTGCTCCCTTTGTGCCTCCTGTGCCCCTTATGTCCCCTCTGTGCCTCCTGTGCTCCCTCTGTGCCTCCTGTCAGGTCCGGATTTGCACTCTTTAACACCCAAGGCCACTGTCAGCAGTCACCCTCCTTCTGTATAGATAGCAAGATGGCAACCCCCCCCCTGGTGTAGATAGCCAGATGACCCTTCCCCTCCTCCAGGGTAGATGCCTGATGACCCCCCTCCCCTTCCCTCCAGTATAGCTATCCTGATGACCCCCCTCCCCTTCCCTCCAGTATAGCTATCCTGATGACTCCTCCCCCCCCCTCTACTATAAAAAGCCAGATGACTCTGCCTCCCCTTCCGTATAGATAGCCTGATGATCCTCCTCCAGTATAGGTAGTCAGGTGACCCTTCCCTTCCCCCTAATATAGCATGCTGCCCACCCGCCCTTGACCCTGTGGCGCCCTAAGCCATGGCCTATGTGGCCTTGGCTTAAATCCGACCCTGCATCCTGTGCCCCCACTGTGCCTCCTGCGTCCCCTCTATGCTTCCTTTATCATGAATTGAATAAAGGTCATACAGTTTGAATGTCAGTCAGCCTTTAAAATTGATTGTGTAACATTTGTTCTCCCTTACAGAGAGACTACAAGAGACAATTTGAAGAAAACAAGGGGCATTTCCATTTTGCTTTAGATACGGCTGAGCAGATTCACCACAAAGAGAATGCCGTACTCCAGAGTCAGGTAATAATAATAGCATCATCTGTAATGTGGTTCACTGAAAAGGTGTTCAGTTTTAAGTTATAATGTTGGGCAAGAACACCTGGCAGTGGCAGCCCGCGGACAGCAGGGCCAGGGGAGACGTGCACTTATAGAGTCTGCAGTAGTAGCAAAACCTCTCATCTTGCCACAGGTTTTATTAAAGAGGAACTGTAACCAAGGTTTGACCTTCAATCCATCAGTAACGGATACCCCCTTTCCCACGAGAAATCTTTATCTTTTCTTGAATAGATCATCTGGAAGGGGGGGGGGGGGGGAGGTCTGCATAGCTGATATTGTGGTAAAACTCCTCCCACAGTGTGATGTCATGGCCATGGTCCTGACAGTTTGCTGTCTGTGAACCTCATTGCATTGTGGGAAATAACAGTTTTGCTTGACTGCCAAGCAAGCAGTATCTCCCTCTGTGCATAGAACTCTCAGTAACAAACATTCCGTACAGATCACCTGGCAGAACTAAAGAGGTCACCACCTGTGATAAATTTCACAATGTAAATCAGGGAGAGGAAATATTTTACAATGGGCAAACACTGACTAAATACTTTATTATAAATAAATATTGTAAAAAAATAAGCAATTTTATTCATTATGTTATTTTCACTACAGTTCCTCTTTATTAGTGACTTTTCTGCTGTTGCTGCTGCATATTTTTGTTGGGGTTTTATCTATTTTTTCTTGTTTCTTTCACCTAGGTAAAATATAAAGAGAAGTATGAGAAATCTAAGGGTAAATCCATGCTGGAGTTTGTGGACACTCCGTCTTACTACGTCTCTAAAGAAGCTCAGAAAATGCAGAGCGAGGTTGGTGTGTGTGAAATACAATTGTTGAACTCTAGCAATGTATCCAATGTATGCAGCTTGACTTATATTTCAGCCATTGAATCAGTGCCTTTTGAAAGTTGGAGATTTTAAGTAGATGTGGTAATAAAGTATCAGTCTTTGCTTGGCGAAGTTGGGGCAAATAGTGGGGGTGTGGCAAACGGTGTGGTTGGTGACTAAAGACTTGTATGGCATCTCAGCTGTCTAATGCAGTCCTACAATAGCATGGTTCAGCTTTAAGGTAGCCCCCAAAGTGTAAAGGCGTGTAATTATTGATCGGGTGCAGTAAAACAGAAAAAACATTGAGGCTAAGTTCACAGTGGGACGTTAAAGTCGCACGTTAAAACAGAATTTAACGCAGAATAACTCACTGCAATGAAAAATCAATGCCCCATTCACAGTGCACACGTTACGTTAGTGGCTGCACGTTAAGTAAAAGTACTGCATGCAGTGCGTTATACACGTTATTAGCTGCGTTGGACTGTTTGCACATGCTCAGTAATGACTTGGATGCATACTTTTCATTGCCTGTATTTTTTACTGTATCTGCTGTATGCGACAGTAACGCTGCGTTGCCACTTTTTGGGCGCGTTGCGTTGTAAGCTTGCGGTGCGACTTTAACGTGCCATCAAAACGCAACGTCCCACTGTGAATCTAGCCTAAATACACCTTTATTTCCAAATAAAATATTGCCACCATACATTGTACTAAGGACATCATTAAAATGTTCTAATAACCAGGACAAATGGGCAAATACAATGTGTGGGTTTTATGTACAGTTGCACATTGTTATTTTAAAACTGTAATGGCTGGAAACTGAAAAATAATAAATGTTTAAAATCTTTTTTTTTTTCATATTCCTGCTAAAATTCATATAAAATAAATGTTAGCCTAACTGCTAGCGGAAAAAAAACAATGTATAGATTATTTGGATGTGATAAAGTTATTGGCGAATGAATGGGAGGAGTGCTGAAATGTGAAAATTGCTCAGGTCCATAAGGGGAAAACCCCCTTAGTGGTGAGGTGGGTAATTTACTCTTCTGCACATGGTTCTGTCAGACTGATCGATTTTCGTCAGATTGCATGATTGAGATCCAGTTTACATAAATGTAATTGATAGGTTTTGAATGATTTTGGATAGTTAATCGATGGCATGTCTGGGAGTGATGGGACTTTGTACTCTCTCCATAATTGAAAGATATTTCCCTATTAATTTGCTTATTTGCATTTTGTTTCAACTTACAGAAATTATATCGGAAAGATTATGAGGAAGTCATGAAGGGGAAAGCGTCCGTAGATCTGGACCTGACACCGGCCTTCCTGCACGCCAAACATGCCACAAGCTTGCTCAGTGAGGTATGATGGGTGGGGCATAACCTAGAAGCACCTCCCCCGCCACACAGACTAACCTGACTCAAGTTACAAAGTACAGTTCTGTTTTACCTGCCTCATATTTACTTAAATAAGCAGATAGATTACATAAAACAAAAATAAATAGCTTTTTGTCTCCATTAAAGTCTACGAGGTGTATACAATATACTGCATAAAGAGGAGCCTGAGGCGAGAGTGATATGGAGGCTGCCATATTTATTTCCTTTTAAACAATACCAGTTTACTGGCAGTCCTGCTGATCTTTCTGGTCTTTAGGGTATAAATCACTCAACGGAAACAAGCATGCCTCCATTTCCCTGTCACCTCGCGTTCACTTTAAAGTTAGCGTTTAGAGTCAATATTGGCCTTAGAGTTACTGCAGATCAAGAATGACACGTTTGTGGTTGTTATCGACAAAAAGCCTCTCTGAACTCTTTCAGGGCTAGAAACCAGAGTACAGTTTTATTACAGCATCCACTCAGGGCCGGTTCTCTCATGAAGCAAGGTGAAACAAGGATTTCAGGTGCAGTATTTTTGTACTGTGTGTACCTTCCTGAGGAGGAATGGAGTGGCGGAGGGTGAGCAGTTTGTTTGTCACACACTCACAGCCAGCCAGTGTGCCATTGTGTTGAGCTGCAGCATATCATGTGAGAACATTAAATGAAGCAGGGTAATTGTCAGGTGCTATGTGATCATTCTAAATCAGGGGTGGGGGGCATCCTAACAAGTTTGCCTCAGGCAGTAAAAAATTTAGATCCGGCCCTGCATCCACTGGATGGATTTTGTACTGTATATTTGTAGTGATTCCCTAATGTCTTCATTCTTATTATTTGCAGAAAGAATACAGGAAAGACCTGGAAGAAGGAGTCCGAGGAAAGGGGCTGACTGTCCTGGAAGACACTCCGGATTTAATACGAGTGAAGAATGCAGCTCTGATACTAAGTGAGGTAATCTACAGCTAGTACTACATATGAAATGTCTGGGTCTTATTTTATTATCAGCACTAAGAGGGCGGCATGTATCGTGTTTCCACGGGTCTACGTTCCTGGGTTTTAAGACAGGTCCACTTTTAACGGGGGATGTTTTAGTCTCAGTATGAGTACAAGTCTCTATGCACATACATCTGTATACAAGGTGCCCTTCCTCGATTTTCCCTGCAGATTAGATCATTATGTTCCAGATCGTCTTAGCTGAGCACATTGTTCCCTTTCATTCCCCTCCTGCTGGAATGCACTGCATGGGGTGACGCACCATTGTCCCTACTCCTACCTCCATTGCAACAGAACGCATCGTGAGGCAGTACCCTCACAACACATCTGTACAGCACTCGGCCCTGAACTGTCACTCGAAGGGATCAAGTACCAATCACTGCAGATGGTAACCTCTGTGCGGGTGTATGCTCCTTAAAACTCCTGCTGATAGATAACGCTAAAGGCACCCTGTAGCGAGACAAAAGTAAATCCGTGAAGCACATCATTATAGTGCTCTGACTGTACTAACAGTCACAGCTCTGACTGTACTAACAGTCACTGCCATGTGTTAGTATAGTGCAGTATTCTTCATCATCAGCACAATTGCACGGAGCCTGACCTGGATGTGGGCGTGCCTAACACTGCCTAGGGGCTGCTGTGCCTCCCAGAAAACTCAATGAGAAGAATATTTATAGGGACTACAAAACTGTTTCTTTTCTGGAATAAATGTTTGCCTGCTTTCTTCTTTTAAGAAAGAGTATCGAAAGGATCTAGAAAACGACATTAAAGGCAAAGGCATGGAGCTGAATCCTGACATTCCCGACATGGTCCGAGCCAAGCGTGCGTCTGAAATCCTCAGTCAGGTAACTGATAAAATCAAGTCTTGTATAGACATTGTTAAAGCTCAGCTGCACTTTTCCCGTTATCTCCTTCTTTCACTCTTCCTGTCAAACAGAAAGATTGACCCCCAATAGCCCTATACCCCTCATACACCTCTACGGGGTCTTCAGTTTCAGATGTGACATAACTCCACGCCAAGTGGACCATGCTGCTTCTCCCCACACCAGGGGCGTTGCTAGCCCCAAAGATTAGTGGCACATGCCCTGGATCTATGCTGGGGTGCCCTAGATGTCCCACAGGCAGAGTCAGCTGTGGTGCCTCAATGGCTGATATGCTGGGAGCTGTGGTGCATCAATGGGGGTATGCTGGGTGCTGTGGTGCCTCTGTATGGGCATACTGGGTGCTGTGGTGCCATGCTGGGCACTGGGATGTGCACTGGGAACTGTGGTTCATCTATCAGGGCATGCTGGGAGTTGTGATGCCTCAGTGGGAGGCCCATGGGCACATGGGAAGGGGTCCAGTAGAAGGTCAGGGAATGCTATGGGGGAACTGGCGGCAGGTCAGCCTGCCCAGCAGAAAGCCAGAGCAGTGAGCACAGAAGCCAGGTAACTCTGCCTAGTTATGTTTAAGTGACTCTGCCTATATGTGAGATACTGCATTTTTTTTCATTAATGGAGAGGGGGCTTTATCAAACATTTTTCTGGGCAATCCTACTTAGACCGCAGTTAAGTTAGGTACATTTGGTTCTACCCATGACCATGCCCACATTCTGGTGCCTGGCCACACCCATTTTCTGCCTGGAGTGCTGAAAAGTGCCCCAGATCTCTTAGGATCCTAGCAACGCCCCTGCCCCACACCAGCTATGCTTTTAACTGTCTGGACGATGCCTCTGTTCTGTAGGCCACACCTCATTTAATAGCTCAACACTGGAAAAAGTTTAAATGCCAGCTCAGCGCACTCCTCCCAAAACACCCCATGCCAAGTCCCACAATGTCATGCTCTATCCACAGCACCCATAGCTAGCTATTCTCCTTCTTCATTTATAAGACAAAAGTGTAGGGGAGGAAAATAGCTGTAACCTTTATTTTTATTCAGCGTTTTGCATCCACTTGCAGCAATTTTACCATCCGTTCCCCGTCTGGCTGTCTGCTTCGATCACGTCCTGCATTGATTACGTCTGCCCGTACACGTCACCTCTTACCTGTCCCATCGGTCCGTCTGTATTCAGCCTAGAGGTAGGCAGGAGCAAGAGGCTTTCCATAGGCGGCATTAGGCCAATTCTCCCTAGCAACAGAGAGAATTTTCACTGGTCCACCATTAACCAATGAGAATTCTCCCTGTTGCGGAGCACTCCCATTGGTCTTTTGTAGCCCAATGGAGATCCCCATGCTACTGCCGGCCACCAGGCTGTGTACAAAAGACCAAGCGGCAGCGAGCGGTGGTGGGACATCGGTGGTGGGTACGATCGAAATAGGTGAACCGGATATAGCAACTAGCCTACTGAGAATGGACACAGTCTGTTCTCATAGGCTTTCAATGCATACATATTCCCGTCCGCTCCAGGAAAATGTGCAAAGTTCAGACTGTCTTCCGCTTAGTGCATTGTGGCAAGCGAAAACGTTTTTGTTTTTTTTTAACAAGTGGAAGCCGATCCTTTTTTTTAACATTAGGATCCGCTTGTTGCGCTAAGCGGAGCTTTAAAAAGTCCTGTTTTTTTAAGCAAGTGTGAACCGGCCCCAAAACTAGGAAACCTGTAACGAGAAAGATATGGTCGCTGCCATATTTATTTCCTTTTAAGCAATACCAGTTGCCTGACTATCCTGCTGATCCTCTGCCTCTAATACTTTTTGCCACAGACCCTGAACAAGCATGCAGCAGATCAGGTGTTTCTGACGTTATTGTCAGATCTGACAAGATGAGCTGCATGTTTGTTTCTGGTTTTATTCAGAAATTACTGCAGCCAAATAGATCAGCAGGGCTGCCAGGCAACTGGTATTGTTTAAAAGAAAATAAATATGGCAGCCTCCATATTCTTCTCACTTCAGTTGTTCTTGAAAGAAGGTGATATTGAGTTTATCACAGTGGATCTCACCAGCAGGTCCTCAGCGGTGTAACTTTCGCCTCCTTTCCCGAGAAATTAGAAATCGGTCAATAACAAACCCACGAGTTATCCGGATACCCTCATGTATGCCGCCTGCTCGCTCGCATGATACGGGCCTCTTCTTGGAAAATGAAATAGATTAGTGTTTGTAGGAGGTTGGATAGATCATTGTAATAATTGTTCTAATTATTTCCTCTCCATACTACTCAGATAAAGGCCGCGTGTAATTACTGTAATCACACTAATGGCTACAAATGAGGTTTTTCTCATATGAGGAAATTACTCTGTTCTCGGCTTGGATACATCACAGAGAACAACAGTGTTCTGTATCTGATGCTCGGGCCGGGCTCTGTGCTGTGACAGGGGCGTCACAGAGTGTACCCGACCTCACAGCCATAGCAGCATAAACATGTCACAATGTACAGTACAGAAACCATGGAGTTACATAATAAAATACTGATGTGATCCCCAACAGGGAAGCAGTGCAGCCCACTACCCCATATTCCATGCAGGACTGGATATCAGGGGGACATGCCACACGCCCGATAGGGTAGTTGTAGCACATTGACAAGGTTTTCCAGCAGCAGAGGTAGACACTCCAAAATGCGTGCGTCTCCCCCCTTCCCCAGGAAAAAAAGATGTATGTGTGAGATAGATTGATCCTCCCTCCCCCATAAAGCGTTCCCTGGTGGCCCTCCCTCTCTCCCCTATGGAGCTCCCTGGTGTCTAGAGACCTCCCCTTCTTCTCCTTTAGATTTTCCTTGTGTCTGTGACAGTAACCCCGCTCACTCTGGTGTCTAGTGGCACGGGGAGGGGGCCTGACTCTTACACCCCCCCCCCCCCCCACAGGCCCCCATCTGTCACTGTGCTCCCCCTTTCTTTGCCTGCTGCGTAACGGCACATATAGACAGACAGGAATAACAGCTCACCTCCTCTGGGATCCAACCACTAGAGGTCCAGGTCCCTTCTGTCTTCCCTACAGCGCCGCTGAAGGGACCTGGACCTTCATACAGCACTAGGAAAAAGAGGCCCTAATGTTCTCTGTATAGCTGCCTCATAAGGTATAAGCAACCTCATTTACTTGAAGTTTATAAAGTTACAGAGTTGCATAGTTATTTTGGTTGAAAAAAGATATATGTCCATCGATTTCAACCAGTACAAAGTACAACTCCAGCCTGCTCCCTCACATATCCCTGTTGATCCAGAGGAAGGCGAAAAAACCCTTACAAGGCATGGTCCAATTAGCCCCAAAAGGGAAAAATTCCTTCCCGACTCCAGATGGCAATCAGATAAAATCCCTGGATCAACATCATTGGGCATTACCTAGTAATTGTAGCCATGGATGTCTTTCAACGCAAGGAAAGCATCTAAGCCCCCTTTAAATGCAGGTATAGAGTTTGCCATAACGACTTCCTGTGGCAATGCATTCCACATCTTAATCACTCTTACTGTAAAGAACCCTTTCCTAATAAATGGCTAAAAAATAAAAATAATAAAAAGCAAGACCTTTATTTTATTAATAAAGCTTGACAGTTCAAAACCAGCTGTGGGAGCTCTTTATGAATATCACCTGGTCCTTTTAATTAATGTTTTCCTGATTGAAAATAAATGTAAAACCTCTAAAAACAAAATAATAATAAAGAACTACACACCATATACTTTAGTACATTTTTATAAAGGTGTCCCCAGGCAGTGAGACAGAACTGTCCTTTTTGCTCAGGTGCTCCACCTCCTGGCTGCAGGTGCTACAAATAAATCATGCATTTAAAAATACACAAAGATTAGTTTAAGATATGCTGTATTGAAAGCAACATTGAACATTATGTACATATCCTTTTTTTATTAGAAAGAATACAAGAAAGACTTGGAGACGGAAATAAAGGGGAAGGGGATGCTGGTAGACGCTGATATACCGCAGATACAGCATGCCAAGAAGATGTCAGAATATGTCAGCCAGGTCAGTACTAAGTGCATTAACCCATCAGCACCTTCAATAGAGTTACTGTATCTCGTTTGAGATAAATGCGCTGCTTTCAAGTTGTTGTGCTATAAATTCTTGGTATGCTCTGATGTCTCTCTCCTATTAGAAAATATAGAAACTGAAAGCAGAAGTCCTCTGTTATTGTCTCACACTGTCCCCTAGTTATAAGTGGCCATACATACACATTACAGCCGTACTAATTAGAAGCATGGAAATGTAACAAATGAGAAATTAAAAAAAGTGATAAAATAAATTGGCCTGGAGCACTTACAAGCTTCTAAATAAATTGGCTGCTAAAGGGTTAAAGAAGAACTCCACTGAGTGTGGAGAGCTTCTCCACCGTGTAATGATAGCATTTGATTGGGGATAGAAATAACCAGTGATCATGGGCTTTATTAAATTATTACCATAAATTACTTTTTGCATGGTCATGGTCCAATATTGAAATTATTTTTTCCCTTTTTATTAGAAAGAATACAAGAAAGACTTGGAGACGGAAATAAAGGGAAAGGGGATGCTGGTGGATGCCGACATACCGGAGATACAGCACGCCAAGAGGATGTCAGAATTCATGAGCCAGGTTGGTACCGGAGGGCTTAAATAGGACTACGTGTTGTAGCTGCACCGCATGAGGTGGATGCCTAGTGGTGCCGCTAGTAAGAAATATTGGTAACTAGATTACCAATGTTTTGATTTGCATTTACCCAGACATACTTCACTTGATTTGGAACTACAAATAGGGAAGCCTTGTGTTAACCTCCTTAGCGGTAACCCTGAGCTGAGCTCGGGGTAAGCCGCCGCGGAGGATATCTCAGCCCCTGGTGGGGCGATTCCTGTGCTGTAAATTGCTGTACGCGCAGCCAGCACTTTGCTAGCTGCGCGTCCAGCTCGATCGCCGCCGCTCTGCGGCGATCGTCCGCACGCAGCGGCGGAAGAGGCCCCCCCGCCAGAGCCCTGCGCAGCCATGGAACAATCAGTCCTGGGCAGCGCAAAGGGCTGGATCGGATGGGTCTGACGTCAGGACGTCGGCTGACTTCCATGACGTCATTCTGATCGTAGCCATGGCGACAGGAGAAGCCAAACAGGAGATCGCGTTCTATATGCGATCTCCTGTTTACTTTTGCTGCCGGCGGTGATCGGACTAGAGGGACACATGCGCCCTCTAGTGGTGTTTTATGTAGCTACCACTCAGGTAGCTACATGAAACAAACAAAAAATTTCAAAAAAAGTGCAATGCAGCCTCCTTGGCAGAAAAATTGAACCGCCAAGGAGGTTAAGAGACGGACATATTACCTGTGGATTACAAATAGTATTGCGCAATACTTAAGGCTGCACCCCGAAGACAAAGACCACATAGGAACATTCATACTTGTTCAGTAAACTTTACTGCTGGGTAAGAACCGTTGTCTGTGTCTGTGTGGCATCGTGCACCCTCTGTATCTATGAGCCCACCCCTCGGGTCATCTTTCATTTGGCGCTGTGAGCAGGGTACATTGATCGCCATGCAGAACCCCGCCGGTCACGAGGCGGCTCCTGCCATAGGCCTCATTGCCCCTCCTGCCGTGGGAGTAGCTCCAACCATGTGTTTGCCCGCAGGAGCAATATTGAACCGGCTAGTATGGTTTGACAGCCAGAATATGCTGCTAGAAGACTGGCCCACTTACCTTAAAAGCACCCTCAGGTTGTACAATTTGACTCCTGATCTGCAATCCGATGTGGTGCTGAATGCCCTGGATGCCAGACGCACTGTAATGCTACGTCCAGAAACTGTAATGCTACGTCCAGAGGAGGAGAGGAAGACTATGGAGGCCATACTCTCAATTCTTGAGCATATCTACGGAGAAACAGCCGACTTGAACCCTCCCATCCTAGTGCCGAACACTAACCCTCCCCCCACCTAAGGAGTGCTGTAATAGCAGCGCAGGGGATTTGGGCGCAGCCGGTGCCACCATAGACCGTAATAGGAATTATGGCTATAGTGGTGCACTGTGAGTAACTTTGGCCCTGTCAGAAGATGGAGCTGAAGTTCCATTTAAAACACTATAATTAGCTGGAAGCCGAATTACATCATTCCCCACTATCCACGTGGACCTGGAGGGGGAATATCTATTAACGCCACCGGGACTTGTGCAGCAGCAGGGTAAGCCATACCAGCTGTGTCCTGCGCCCAAGTCTCCCGGCGGCGATTTCATATGTATGTCCACCTAATGCATAACATTAATCTTCCCTTTCAAGTGTCTAAAATTAATCTCCCCCTTCTAATTCCTGACACCAGCGCCGAAATGACTGCTAGTTGTAGCCGATCGTCTACAATCAGCTATAACCATTATTTCCCATATAAAAGCTGATCAGCTACTCACCGCTTCGGGGCCAGATTACCAATGATTGACCTGATCCATTGAATAGTGTACATCGGTTCGGCTAGTGTACTAATGGCCACTGCCCTTCGCTACTGCTCCTGGGATTATCTTTGGTTATTTTGCCCTGATAAAGAGGCCTTTAGAGATCTGTGTACTTTAAGGAAATGTCGGCCAAATAATGCCCCCCCCCCCGCTCTACTTACCCGGGGCATCCTCCAGCCCCTTGCAGCCGACACATCCCCGCCGGTGCAGAGACCAACCTCGAGGTCATCCTCTACTGCGCCTGCGCGAGTGCCCCTGTCAAGTCCACGGAGTTTACTGCACAAGTGCAGTAGTTCAATTAGTTACATTTCCTCTTTAACTCATGTACATTATGAATTGCTATGGGGAATAATAACTGATTAATCATTTCTATTATATTTTAGTACTAGCCTTTACATGTTGACATGCTTTGCTTTCCTTTTCAGAAAGGATATAAGAAGGATCTAGAGACTGAGATCATAGGAAAGGGAATGCAGGTGGGCCCTGATATCCCAGAAGTGCTGAGAGCTAAAAGAGCCTCGGAAATTGCAAGTCAGGTAAGTCATAAATTGTCCTGTGAGATTGTTTTATGTGTCTAGAAATTTTATTTCACTATCTCCTCTCCTGCTACTTTCCACTAACAGATTACTTTTCTCCTCTTTTGGCCATGCTGGGAAAAGTAGCTGTACTCCAGGAATTACATGGTTCAGCCAATCAGAGAGCATTGTGGACATGTGACATCTTTTAACACATAAGTGCCCATGCCAGGGATTGTTTTTAACCAAATACAGTGGCGTAGCAATAGGGGTTGCAGAGGTAGCGACCGCATCAGGGCCCTTGGGTCAGAGGGGCCCCGAGAGGCCCTCCCTCAAGCACAGTATTAGCTCTCTATTGGCCCTGTGCTGGTAATAATCATTTCTATAGATACTTTGAATAGTGGAAATCATTAACAAAGTGTTTCCCATCCCCTTATTGCACCTCTGACACTGTAGAAATCCTTGGCAGGTTTTGGTGCGGCGTATCAATTGTTATGTATAAAGTGCTTGGGGGGTCCCATGTAAAATTTGCACCGGTGTCCATAGCTCCTTAGTTACGCCACAGACCAAATACATTTCAGGCCGTCGCCTGGCGTGCCTTTGGTTCTTCGGAGCGCTGCAGCTGAGGTTACTGACGGTGATCAGCATGATCACTATCAGCTGTACTAGCTCCTTGTCCCCATACTCCCCGCCACCTTCACATTGCGATAAAAAAAACCAAAAAAACAACAGCTGAATAATTCAGAGAGCTTCCAGTAAACCCGGTAGTTCTCAAATGCTAGATTTTCCGGAAAAGATGGGAGGGCGGCAGTGCAACCATACATATGATCTATACAAAAATAGGGCAAAAGATTTGGTATATAGCGCAATTCAATCAATAACTTTATTATATAGAAACATTGGTAGGCTACAACCAAAGGACCTTACCAAGTATTAAAATTAATGTAGAAAGACCACAAGGTTAAAATCAGAAATACGGCCTACCATAGCTGGTAATGACATGACATGACAACAATGACATAAATGCTGCTGCCGTGCTAAAACATACAGTGGCCACTGCACAGGCACCCGACCATCCTGTACATTCACACCACCACATGTGCGCATAAACCGACATCCAAAGCAAGACCACTACTGGTGGCTGCTTTCAGGGACAACAGAAGATGGCTCTCTGTTCCGATCCTCCCCTACCCCTGCCCTGTGCACACGTTGCTGTTACTCAAGTCATCTCTGACACTGACTCTCTTTCATGATGCCAAATACTTCAGGATATGAAGACTGCCTATATGGGGGGGGGGGGGAGGGGGGGTGACACAGGATTTCTTGCCTGGGGTGACAAGAAGGACACCCTGGGCACTGCTTTGTCTTAGATATTGCTCACCATTGGTTACATCACCATGGATGATGCACAGGAAGGAAATCTCCTGCTGGACCATGAGAGCTGAGCTTTGTTTTTAATTATTCCTGATCACATTTTTGCAATTTTAAATAATACATGTTGCATGTCTATCCTGTTGACCCTCTGCAGATTATGGTAAACCTGGCCCTCCTCTGGGAGAGCCAGATTTACCATAAGGCACTGTAGGCACGTGCCTACAGGCGCCTGATGATGGAAAAGCGACTCACTCCCCTCCCCCAGTGCCTCCCTCCTTCCCTCTGCAGAGTCCTGATGAGAGTGTAAATGAGAGATTACTCACCCAGTTCTCTGCATTCCACTGACCAGATAAACCTTCGGTCAGGGGAATCTTAAGGTACTTAATACTGAGGTTCCTCTATCTACCTATTACTTGGGGCACCTCTAGCTACTTAATACTGAGGGTACTTCTGGCTACCTAATACTAAGGGGCACCTGTAGCTACCTATGATGGGCAAGGGAAGTAAGGGAGAAGTGACAGCTGGGACAGCCAGCACACTTGAGGTGCGGTTCGGAAGGGCTTGTAGGTTCATGGAGGGCAAAATCCAAAGTGCCAGGACATCTGTGCATTTAGGCTCCTGTGAGGTAAATCCGGGCCTGTATCCTGGACAAGCATGCAGGGCAGGTGGTTCTGCCCAAAATCTGACAATATTAGCCCCATGCTTATTTCAGGATTCAAACACTACTGCCCAGAAAGATCAGCAGGCTGCCGGCAACTGGAATTGTTGTAACAGGAAATAAATATGGCAGCCTCCATATCCCTCTCACTTCAGGTTCTCTTTAATACCAAAACCAATCTTGTTTCTGTGACTGAAGATATTCTCAAAATAGTTCTTCTGATTTTTTTTGTAAAGGGCATTCGATATTAAATTTTATCATATTGCTTATTTGCAGAAACGGTACAAGGATGAAGCAGAGAAAATGATGTCCACATACTCTGTGGTGGCCGATACCCCTGAGATAGAAAGAGTGAGGAATGCTCAGAAATCCATCAGCTCAGTGAGTGCCACAGCTGAGGCCATTATGTGCATTACAGATTCTTGAGTTTCTCATGTGTAGGAGACCTCATTGAGAATCATGTGATCAGTTTGATCAGGTGCAGGGTAGTAACGGGAGGTGGGGTGGGGGGTCTCTAATAGCCCAGAGGTATGTGAATGTCACAACTAATTACCTTCCCTTTCTCTGACACTCTAGATCAGGTGTTTTTGTGGCTAGACATGATGGGTGTGATGATTCGGATGGCCACACTTAGATGGGCCACCATGCTTTGAGGGTCAACAAGTGGAGGCTAGGGAAGGGTTTTGAGCATTTTGCCCTATCAAAGTTTTTCTGAGGGCACTAAAATGTGTAGTTACGCCACTGATCAGGTGATAGATTTAAAATGCTGTGATTTGCTGTGATCACTGAGGCAGGGAACACACTTGACTGTTTTCATGCACGTTTTCTGCACAGAAAAATTGAGAACTCATGCTAATCAATGCGTTAGTTCACACTTAATATGTGCTTCGCGCGCAGAAAAAAACCTGATATTCTGCATGATGACTGAGTTTTCTCTATTAATTACATCAGCTGCTGTGCAAAAACACGCGCGGTTTCCTGCATGGAAACACACTTGGTGTGCCGAAAAAGTACGCAGAAAAACGCGCACAAAAAACTGAAATACAAGCGTGTTCCCTGCCTCGGCCTTTGTAGGAAAATGAATGGACATGATCGTGACCAGCAAGACAGAGCATTAATAATCTGCCACATGATCAGACTGATCACGTGATTTTCCAAACGTTCTGCTACAGTTTCCTCACACTTCTATTTCCATGAGAGCATGAAACATAATATTTTTACAGTGCTATAGTGCAGGTCTTAATCAGAATAAATCAGAGGTGATGTTCTGTAATTTTTTTTAAATATAATATAAAACATCAGTATCTATCGATCTAGCTATCATACCTCCCAACTTTTTCAGGTAAGAAAGGAAGGACACTTAAAGACACGCCTCTGCCATGCCTCTAACCACGCCCCCACCACACCCCTCACCAGGCATATCACAAAGAATTTAAAAAAAAAAAGATTTAGTTTTATCATTTAAACCACACTGGTCCCTTCTTATCATCATTAGTTTTTTTTCTTCATTTTAACATTTGAAAATAAGAAATATAGCAGTTTAATTGATAGGAAGTTTAGAGTCAGTTATACACATTTTTCAGTAGAAAAATATGTTTATTAACACAGATCCGTACATCGGTCCTTAAAGGGGACAAATGAGGAAGAAACAGGGTCAGAGGGATTTGGTTCTCAAAGAGAGACTGTCTCCCAGAAAGAGGGACAGTTGGGAGCTATGCTATCTCTCTCTCTCTCGCTATCTCTCTCTCTATCTCTCGCTATCTCTCTCTCTCTCTCTCTCTCTCTCTGTCTCTCTCTCTCTCTCTCTCTGTCTCTCTCTCACTCTCTCTCTCTCTCGCTCTCTCTCTCTCTCTCGCTATCTCTCTCTCTCTCTCTCTCGCTATCTCTCTCTCTCTCGCTATCTCTCTCTCTCTCGCTATCTCTCTCTCTCTCTCTCTATCTCTCTCTCTCTCTCTCGCTATCTCTCTCTCTCGCTATCTCTCTCTCTCTCTCTCTCTCTCTCTCTATCTCTCTCTCTCTCTCTCGCTCTCTCTCTCTCTCTCTCTCTCTCTCTCGTTATCATCAATTTCTCAAGGTTGCACTGGTTTGACTGCTGACTATTTGGTGTTTTCAAGGTGTTGTACAAAAAAGGATTGGGAGCCGGCACATCTATGAGTGAGACCCCTGAGATGGAAAGAGTTAAGACCACACAGAAAAATATCAGTGCAGTAAGTAGAGGAAAAAATTGGATTACTTTTCAAGCAGAACTCCGGTTAGAAAAATATTATTTTATCTTTTAAATGCAGATTTCTTTGGTGTTTTTTTAAAGTAAGAAGCTCTTCTTCAAATCTGCTGTGGTTTTATCTCTATAAGCCTTGTAGGTTGTGACACATTCCTTATTTCACCTAAGGGACTTTGCAAAAATTAAGCACCTCATACCTCCAGCAGATCTTCCATCCCTAGTCCCTCAAACCAGGTCTTATGACACGCCCCCCGCATACTGGCAGGGCAGAGTGTGATGATGTCACTCACTACATCACCTCTCCCCAGTACCTGATGGAAAGGCATCCTTATTCAGAAGTGTTACTCAATGCCTTTTAAGGCCTGGCACGCACCATGCAATTTCCCACTGTGGCTGCACTGAATATACTGGGGCTCAGGGGTGCTGCATTATGTGTACACTAAGGGGACAGGGGGAATTGGGGATTCATATGGATTTCTTGAGTGGGAGGGGGCATTATGGCTGCACTTGAATATGGAAGTGGGAGAAGGGGGTGCTGCACTAAGCATACAGGAAGGATGGGGGGACTTTTAGCATTCTCAGGGGGAAGGGGGCATTATAGCTGCACTTGTTCTATTTGCACGTGATTGTTACATTATGTTCTATGAAACTCATGTTTTTAAAATTTTTATAACAGCTTTTGAACTGTTTGTTATCAGTGTAAGGTGGGGTGGCCTAACTTTTTAGGCCAAGGGCCATATGCAAAAATGAAACCATTTTTGCTGATTGCCGTTAGGTACACTGTGCCTGTGACATTTTGCCAAAACATTTCCATGGGAAATAACCCATATACCGTATGCAGTTAGCACAGTGGCAGCTGCCAGCTGCTAATCAGTGGCTGTCAGGCTTTATTCTCATCTAAAATCGCAATCGCTGAGGACATCGTTTTGCGATTTTGTGATAGTTTTTTTGTAAAGCACTTTTCTTAGCGTTTTTGCAGAGCGATTTGTTCGCTTCCTGACGCAAATCTGGAAGTGAACTCTTTGACCCGGAAAATAATAAATACAATGTATTTATCCTTAAAAGCGCTGGGGAAATCGCTATACAAAGCACTTTTTCAAACGTTTTGCAATTTCCCTATACCTCCCATTGTGAACATTCTCATAGGAAATCATTGCACAAGTGCGTTTAGGCCGATTTTGAAAATCGCTGGCGCTTAAAAATGGTGAACATGCCCTAGGTCGGAACAAGCCCTTACTGCTGCTGGCCTCTGCATGCAGCACCCCAGCTATGGCCCGTGGGCTGCATGAATTAACAACTGTAGAGAGCTTTGGGGGCCACCAGAAATGCCTCGGTGGGCCACATTTGGCCCCCAGGGCTGGTCTTTGGGCATGCCTGGTGTAAGGGTTTTTTCTTGTTTATCTGTATAGGTATTTGTTGATCAGCGTGCATTTATGAATGAAATGTCACTTGAACATCCGGACCATATTAAAATGTAATGGGCCCACATGCATACCCAGGACCCCATTTCACCTAGCACCACCTCTGACTCCTTGTTCTCTCTGTGCATGGTTGCAGGTGAAGTACAAAGAGGAAATCGGACCTGCTACAGCTATTCCTGACCTGCCAGAAAACAGGAGAGTGAAAGAGATCCAGAGGAACATCAGCAATGTAAGAGAGGCGGAGTCTACTTTAAAGGGAAATTCCACTTTAGTTGTAAAATTGCCATGAATAAAGACTTGTTTTGCATAAATCTTTGTCACTTTAAAATTATTATTACATTTCAGTTTGCAGCCAGCTGTAAATTGTTGAAATTCAACTATAGTATTTTGGATCTGAAGCTCTGCCCAGTCTCCCTGCCAGTTCCTTCTTCACCCCTCCCTTCAGATGAGTCATGCTGTCTGTTCTGTCTGTGTAGAGAAGACACAGCTGGTCTGTGTGTTTAGTACAGTGTAAAGTGAGCATAAGAGAAGCAGAGTGCACATAGGAGACAGCATGACTCATCAAAAGGGAGGGGGTGAACAGGGAGCTAACAGAGAGGCTCGGTAGAGCTGCAGGTCCAGCCATGTTTGGACGCATTTCATCAGCTTTCAACTGGCTGGATTAAGAAAAAAAAAAACTTTAGTAAACATCTGCAGCAGTGTATTCAGTAAACACATCTTTCAGAGTATGGAAGTGGATGCATATACTTGGACCACCTATGGAATGTCTTTAAATCGCTGTATGACTATATTGTTTTGAATGCATCTCACAGACGCTCTTGTTTAGTGATTTTACTGTTGATCTACAGGTCCAGTATAAAGAGCCTCTGAGCAGAGCCACACCAGTCAGCATGACTCCAGAGATGGAACTGGCTAAGAAGAACCAGGAGCACTTCAGCATGGCAAGAGTCTTGTGCCATACTTTAACAGATCCTACTAACACTCACTGCTAGAACACAGGACATGTACTACCTCATTATGTTGGTTTCTAGACCACAGACCTGTTAACCCCGATGCCATGATGAACCCCTTCGCACCACCTGATTAATATTTTGTAGGCCCCCCTTGTGCCACAAAAATGCTTATTTGTCTATGTTTGCACATATTTAAAATTTTTCACCATGGTGCCCCTTTAAGTATGGCTGTAATACTTTCAGAAATTTTGCGTAATCATAATCGGTGCATAACGATCATCAGTAATAATTAGCTAAGAAGAGGTAAACCTCTGTATTCTGCAGGTGTCCTGTGTCCTCTTCGCCCCACCAACTATCGGCAGGACCCTCTGGAAGATCTGGGTCATGCTCCTCTTAATGCATGAACGTGGCCGTGCTGCACCCGCGCCTCCGAAGGTGCAGCCATACCTATGCAGGCGCAGTACAGCCCCACTCATGCATGAAGGGGAGCACAGCCCAGAACATAAATCCATCAAGCTACGGTTGGATTCCTTTGGGGTCTCTGTGAGTGGCAACGGTGGTCTGGAGGACAGTGTGGGAAGCCTCTGCAGGATCAAGAGGCTTCCTTCTTCTTAGTTGAGAATCCGTTTTTTGACATGCGGCTCAGCTTGGTCACACTTTAAGTCTTGTAAGTTGTGAGGTGGGGCATCTATACATTTGACCTGTTTTCCATCACATCTCATAGATGTTTGATTGGGTCAGTGTTTGAGGAATCTGGAGGCCAAAGAAAACGTGACTTAGCAGATCTGGCCACTGTCTTCATTGCTCAATGATCCAGCTCTTACTGGTAGACATGGGTCAGCTAACAGATAAGTGAGTCCTTTCACCATGTCAAGTAATTTATATGACAGGGAATGACGTGGAAAAAATGTACATCAGTCACGGTACCCCTGGACTCAGAACCATAAATATATGTGTTTACTGCTGTTAGAATTGTAAACTAGGGGGTCTGTCACTTAAAACCAGAACCAGCCAAATTGTTCACTCTACCAGCGGAGGCTGAACAGTATGTAGGTGTACATAATCAGTAGTTATGATGAACATCTGATATTTTACTTGGATTTTTCTCTTTGCAGGTTCACTACAAAGATAAGGCTGGAAAAGTCACAGCAGTCAGCGTTACCCCTGAGATGGAAAGGGTTAAAAAGAACCAGGAACATATCAGTTCGGCAAGTTGTACCGGATGTGCCATCCATAAAAGGATGGGGATGAGTTGTACGGTCTACGGCTTCGTACACACGCTAGATGGTTCTTGGCCAAGGCGGTCACTTGGGGCTTTGGGCCTCTGAGAACCTAGCATTTGTACTGTGGCCCTGATGCGTCCTCGAGAGACCATGACTGTTGGTGGACCACCTTGTCTGAGCAGAGATTGAGAACATTTTTCTCCTCCTTACCCCTCGGATTTGTCTTTCTCTGTAAAGTACTCGACCATGAGTGGGGAAGTAGGGGGGGTCACAAGACACCAAGAAACTGTTAAATGGATGGAGGGGGCAACTAGAAATAACAGAACGGTATAGTGGAGAGAGTGAGGTCACCAGGGGACTCTATAAAAGGGAGGGAGGATCACTAGATACTAAGAAACTGTATAGGGGAGGTAGAGGTAGGGCACTAGACACGAGGGGACTGTAGAAGGAAGGAAGGTGGCCACTAAACATTGAGGTTGGCCGTCAACTCAGTCCCAGTGTTTAATTTCGCCCCACTTTGTATTTGAGTTTGACACCCCTGATCTAATATGTCTTTTCTTGCAGGTGAAGTACAGCAGTGACTTGCAGCAAATGAAAGGTAGACCTAGTGTCATTCTAGATACCCCAGAACTCAGACATGTCAAAGAGGCACAAAACAAGATCTCAATGGTAGGAATCAGCATAACTCTCCCATTCGTGGGGCACTTTGGTCACCTTGATGTCACCTTATAGCCTTATTCACGCTGGCTACCCACCTTCTTACCGGGACAGACTCACTGCCTTGCTGTCTCTGAGCTAGTAAGCGGCACGTAGTCACTGAATGCCATATCCGAAACCTAATAAAGCATCTATACTAACCTACTGGTGTGGTCTTATTCAGCAAAAAGCAGATGAACCTGACATGGTGTGAGTGTGCCGCATGCTGTGTGACCTGCTGCATGTCTGAACATCTACTGTATGCATCTGGGTGTGATAACAACTTTAATGTAATAAGAAGGTAACAAGAATTCTGCTGTAACCTCTAATGGCCAATCAGAATTCATTTGTCACCAGTCTGGCTATACCAGGCTGATAGAGGCTGATGACTGGTTGGTTGGTATTGGTTTCACCACGGTGTTTTGTTATTGCATGTTTTTTTTAACTGTTACTATGGACTACTAGACTTTTGTTCTGTACTACTAATATGTTATGGGCAGTGTTAAAATATCTGATGTGCATTGCAATTCATCTTAATAGTCAAAGTCAGTGCAACAAGGCACACTAACTAGGAGTTACTCAAATCCACCGGTCAGATTTCAGCTTTTAGTTACAACTATCAAAATTCCTTTCTCCTTTGTTACTGTCACTTGCAGTAGGTAGCAAAAATCTTACAGGTCTTACATAATTTGGACAAGGCCATCTCCTGATGGGGATTCTCAGTATTAGCTTTATTCTTTACAATAGCAATTCCTGAAAAGAATCTATACATCTTCACTACTCCTTTGCACAATATTCTGGCAGTTGAAAGTAGCAACTGCTGTTCAGTGAAATTACTGTTTTCAGTGAAAGTGCTGTTTTGAAATTAAATACCTAGGACCTCCCCATGAGGAGATGAACTAGTCCAAAACATGTCAGATCAGTCAGATTTTCACTACCTACAGTAAGTGACAGCAACATAGGAAGAAAGTAATTTGTAGTGCATTTTATGCTGTTGGGAAATCTAAATTTTATTTGTACAGTATGTAGTTTAAATTTTACAATTTTTCATGATAGTTATCCTTTAAAGGACTTCCGAGGCAAAGTAAAAAAACTATTTTTTCACTCACCTGGGGCTTCTTCCAGCCCCCAGCAGCAGTCTCAGTCCCTCGCCGCAGCTCCAGTCCTCCTCGGTGTCCCTGCTGGCCTCCCGCAATGATCGGGGTCGGCACTTCTGCGCGCGTTCACAATATCTGGTGCATACTGCGTCTGCGCAGTAGTTGACACAATGACACGGATGCGCGAGCACGAGTGCCCAAGCAGGCGCAGAAGAGCCGATCCCCCCCCCAGCGGGTCGCTATCATTGTGGGAGGCCAGCGGGGACACCAAGGACCACCCGAGCTGCAGCAAGGGACTGAGACTGCTGCTCAGGGCTGGAGGAAGCTCCAGGTGAATAAAAAATAGATTTTTTTTTACTTCACTTCAGTAGTCCTTCAAGTATAAGTATACTAATACTTTAAACGGACACTATACTGAGAGGAATATGTAGCCTGCCATATTTTTCTTAACAATGCATATTTCCTAGCTATCCTGCTAGTTCTCTGCCTCCAATACTATAGGCCACAGTCTCATACAAGTATGCAGATTAGGTGCTCTTAATGACATTTGAACACACTAGCTGCATGCTTGTTTCACGTGTGTGATTTAGAGCATACACTAATGAAGCCAGACAGATCAGCAGGGAAGCCAGGGGCTAAAATAATTATGGCAGCCTCCATAACCCTCTCACCACAGGGTCACTTTAAGTGCTAGATTTACTGTAAATGTACGCTATTAGTGCAGGCAGATTATTACACACTCGCAGGTGATTTTGATACTGTTGTCACTTAGATTTGTTTTTTTTATACTTGTTACCAGATAAAATATCATGAAGATTTTGAGAAGACGAAAGGCAGAGGCTTCACGCCGGTGGTGGATGATCCGGTGACAGAACGCGTCAGGAAGAACTCGCAGATCGTGAGCGACGCTGCCTACAAGGGGGTCCACCCTCACGTGGTTGAGATGGACAGGAGACCTGGGATGATTGTAGGTGAGTCTTTCAAGTTAATCGTGCATAATGTGAGGTGGTCATCGCGGTGTGCCCACCTTTGAAGTGCACCTGCCATTAAAGAGGAAGTATACCGAAATATAGCAGTAAGGGGGAAAAATTGATACATTGCAAAGTGATAAGTTAAAAAAAAGATGCTAGATCAAAAAATGATTGATTCTCGCTGTGTAGTTTGTTCATGTTGCTTGATCCACTGTGAGACTGCGGGTGTTCATTTTCACTGCGGGCAGACATTTAAAAAAATATATGTAATATCTAGAACATGTATGGCATTGTGCATTGTATGGTTGTTCTGGACAAAGAGCACAGATACACATTTGTGTCCTAAGAGATGTCTGTCTGAGGGAGCAATCAGTACATTTAGATGCATAGATGCAGTGCTGGTTTTTCAGGGTTACGATAACAAGATTTTTATGTTTTTGGTACATTTACCCTATTATTTGGTTAACTAACCAATCCTTTAACAATAAAGGCCTTTGCCAATGGGGAGATTAGAGGCTGGCCTTTTTGGAGACGGGAGTATATTGGTTAAGCTGAAGTGTTCAGCAGACTGGCGTGGATCTCCCCCAAGAAGGTTAAAAAGTGCTTCATTTTGGTTAGATAGAGATAGCTGGGGGAAGAGGATTTACAAGACGACCCTGTATCATGGACGCACCAGGTTTAGTATATTTATTTCCTGATTTTTCACCTTTAAATTTAGGTGCGTCTTATGGTCAGGAGTGCCTTATGGTCTGAAAAATATGGTATACATTTCACTCTGGATGGAGGATTATTTGCAGTACTAGTTTGTCGAAAAAGGTTATTCACTCTAAAGGTTAAAGAAGTGGTTGTATTCACACACTTTACGCGCACACACTTTACATACACACATTTTGTTCTTTGTGTAAATAAATTAGACCTTTCTATTTGCTTGTAATAATAATTTACTAGCAAGTGGTTTGTGCATAGAACTACAAACATAGCCTGTCAGTGTCGGGTAAAAGCAGCTGAAGACCTTCTGGGCATTCTCGTGGTGTTCCATACATTCCATTACTCATCTGTTCTGCTGGTGTTTCTGCTTTTGTCTTTTTTCATCCTTGTTTTCTTTCCTCATTCTTTTTATTTTCTCATCAAAAGACCTTAAAGTTTGGCGCACTGATCCAGGCTCCATCTTCGACATTGACCCACTGGAGGACAATATTCAGTCTCGGAGCCTTCGTATGCTTACTGGTACAGCAGACAAATGTTGTTCTTTCAATTCTAGACTAGGAGTATGAAGTACACAACAAATAGATTATGTTTGACAGGACTAGAACAGTCTATTGCCATTGTGTGCTATACAGTAGCAGAGCAAAGCCCCACACTAGACAGAGGTGCTGGCTCTGTCTAGGCTCACAGCTGCATGGCTTGTTTGTGTCTGAATCAGGGCTGAATTTACCAACAGGCATTCTAGGCATGTGCCTACAGCTGGCTGATGCTAAAAATTTCAGATGAATATGGCAGTCCCCACCCACTTCTAGCGCTTGCTGCTGCCTTGCCTCTTAGTTCAGACAAACTCGCCCTGAGAGCTATTTAGCTTAGAAACTAGCCTGAGATAGGCAGTCTCGCATACATAAAGTCCCTTCATGAAGCTCCAAGTGAGCGATTTTGATTGTGTGTTTAGTGTATTATTCTGATTGCTTGGTCATTACCATGTGACCATGTCTGTTCTCCTTCCTGTTTTAGTCTACACAGGAAATGGACTAAAGTGAACCATGATCGCAGCCAGCCAATCAGAGTCTTACGGATAGACTCCATGATGAAAATGCACAGGTTTCTTCTTGAACTATTCTTGTGGAAGATCATAGAAGAAATGGGCCAAATCTCCGGGTCCCATACTGGGCAAACCTACTAGCCAGCATCCCCTCCCCCAAAATTTGCCTGCAGTCCCCCCACAAAACTAGCTAATGTGGAGGGAGCCTGAACTTCTTCCCCCTCTTCCTCAGACCAGCAGATCAGCATGTCTGTGTAGCCCGTCTGATTCCAGCGTGGAAGTCCTCACCTCTCTTGTCTCTTCTGCAGCCCTCCGATGATTCTGCGCTGCCCGGTTCTCCACGTCACGTGAGTTCATCTGACATACAGGAAGACCGGCCAGAGAGCCAGAGTAGAATGATCAGAGGGCTGTAGGAGAGTGCATAGAAGAGAGGACTTCCTCGCTGGAATTAGGTGAGCACAGACACCCCGCACTGATCTGCTGGTCTGAAGAACGGCAGCATGGCTTCAGGGGGAAGCATAAAGGTGACAAGGTTTTTCTTTATTATCGCAGCTGGGGCCCGTGTGGCAGAGCCACTGTTTGAGACCCAGACCCAACGTAGGCTCCGGCCTGTATGGCAGCACTGGTTGTTCTGCCCTGATGGTGGCCCTGCATAAAACTGGCTAGTTTGGGCTTTCCAAAACTGAAGATGTCTCAGCCTGCAACAAAGATTGCTGTTCTTGGTGATGGACAAATCTAAGATACAACCATTTATATGCTGACATCATCTGCTGTTTTCCGAAACTGCCTCCAAGACCTAAAATCAGCCACAATGGGAAATGACTGTATGTCTTTGTGGCACCTTCTCCAAAATGGTTATCATTGCTTCAATCTGCTAAGTTAAATGTACTTGTTGCGTTGCTGCCATAAATATGTAGTACTAAGAGGGTCCAGAAAAGGTTAGGCTGGGGTGATGATAGTCCTCTCTCGAGCTCTGTATGTGTAAACACAAATCATTTGTTTTTTGTTGTTCTTTATTCATTCATTGACGGGATTTTCTTATCTTCATTCTTCCTTCTTGATCTGCAATCACCATGGAATCCATTGGTTCCCAGGGCGTGCAAGTCTTGGCACCCGGCATTCTTGTCACTCTGCTGGACCTGTTGCAGTGAGCCAGGCTGATGACAGGTCCGAGGTGTCTGAGATAAACCCTAGTTTCTCTTGCTGCAGTGAGGGAACAAGGGCATCTGATGAAGGAGGTAACAGATACTACCCCTTTAAGGTTTAAGGCAGCCATCTCTCCATTTTAAGCATTAGAGGCCTAAAAATAACCAGTTAGACATAAAAGTTGCCCTTTCATGTGAAGCAACTTCTTAAAGCAAACCTGAAGTGAAAATAAATGGATGAGATAATGAATTGTATGTGTAGTACAGCTAAGAAACTGAACATTCATGGCAAAGAAAAAAAAACTAATTTTGTTTTCCAGTACAGAACGAGTTGAAAAACTTCAGTTGTTATCTGTGCAAAAGAGCTTCTCTGAGCTCTTCAACAGACTGGGACAAATACAGTCCTGTTTTCTGAAGCACTTAAACAGCCAAGAAACAGTGAGAGACAACTTGTGATAAGGTTTTACTGGAGGGAAGTTCAAATGGTCATTACTTCTGCTTTGTTTAATAGCTTAAAAGTGTGGTTTCGAAACTGCTAATATGACAGAATGATTCAAGATTATAAAAAAAAGCTATTTCACTTAAAATAAAATTATGAGACTCTCTTTTATTTGCTACTAATGTTCTATTCATTATCCGTACTACATATACAATTCATTATATCATAAGGGTTTTTTTCCGCTTCTGGTTTGCGTTAATGAACAGTAAAGTGTCTGGGAGCATTTTACAGGTTATAATTCCCATGTTTGGAATTTCACATGCATACATACATGATATACTGCAAGATATCTGTACATTTTCTCCGCCATCTTGCAATGAAATTCCCATTAATTATGGTGGGCCTCAGGCATGTGTTTTGGCCGGTCCCTAGCCACATGGCCATGGACCTCTCTGGTTGAATAGCAAGTTACTTTCAAAGAGCAAAGATATTAAAATGACCAATAACGTCTTGTTATTTTCATTCGAAAAAATGGACTTGTAATTCAGTAGTAATTATGCCTTAATGGGAGGATGTATGTATGTGGTCTTCACAATCTGGACTTGTTCTAAGACACAGGTGTCGAATTCCAGTCCTTGAGGGTCGATATCCTCACACATTTTTGGAACAGCTCAAACTAATTGATGAGACTTATTCAGGAAAGGTGTGGTTCATCAGGTAGAACACACTTCTCCATTTCTCAGTTCATGCTAAACACTGACATGGAATTGGCCCTCAAGGATCAGAGTTCGACAACTGTGTTCTAGGAGGTCTACAAACCATAGAACTCTAAGAACTACTAGTCTAGACCACTAATCTTATATATGGAGGATGGTTGCCCTAAACCAGACTGACACCTGGGTGCTGTGCAATGCTTCACCAGCAGCAATGTCTAACATTACATTACACTGTGTGTTTAAAGTCCAGCTTTGGAAAAAAAATAAAATAGTTTTGGAGAGTTTTGGAAAGGGGATAGGACCTTTGCTATGTTTTACTTTTTTTCTATGTGTCTGTTAGGCCCATTTAACCCCAGATCTTCTCCATGGCCGTCAATGTGTTTAATATGACCCCACCATGGAAAAGAAAAAAAAAAAGTTGTCTGGGCTTCTAAATCTTTCCCACTACAACAGTGCATAGTCTCGTACTGCCCCTGCTGGAGAGATTTAATGACTTCCTGTCCAAACAGGAAGTGAGGAAACCTCGCACAGAGGAGAACGCATAAAGGCTGTTTTAACCCCTTTCCATGCTCTCTCAAACCAAAATGTATTTTTTCCTGGATTTTGGCTTTAACTAACAGATTTAACATTTTCACTTCTTAAAGGAAAAGCTAGACAAAAAAAAGAGATGCAGACACCGTAAGATTACTGAGGAAATTCTGTGTAGATAGAACTTTTCAATCTGACAATATACTCAAATTATACTCTGCATAGACCTTCCTGACCAAGATTTTTGAACTCACCTTTATTTTTCAAGAACCCTCCTACATTTGCATGAATAGATAAAACATTATAAAAAGAAAAAACAGTATCAACCTACTCAGATCCAATTTTATTTCTCCTTCTTTGTCTTAAAGGGAACCCACGGCGAGAGACAAGCCGTAGACCCTGAACAAGCATGCAGATCAAATGTCTATGACAAATCTGACAAGATTAGCTAAATGCTTGTTTTAGGGTGTGATTTAGACCCTACTGACCACCAGAAAGATCAACAAGACTACCAGGCAGCTGGTATTGGTTAAAATGACATAAATATCTCTCACCTCGGGTTCCTTTTAAACACCAATTTGGTGAATTATCTTTTTTCTACCTAATGTGTGTAAAGACTATTCACAAATCAACCTATTGAGATATCTGGGGTCTGGTGGGTGCTCAGGGACTTGAATATCACCTCCTCTGATGCCCCTTCTCAACTGAACTTCTTCTGAAAAAAGTCAAGGGGTAAGCAGGGGGGCCAAGCTGGCAACTTGGCTCCGACTCAATCATCTGAATCCATCCTTCCCTTGTGTCCCCATTAGCAAATTTAAAATTGACCCCCCCCCCCATACTATCACTCTTAGGGATCCTCCACCTCTAAAGGGTCTCATGCTTGCAAAAGCCCTGATATAATGCGATGTGGATGCTGCGTGGGAGTGGAAAGTGTGCCAAGGCTGTGGTTTCGGGAAGGGCGATTGGGATGAATGATGGGGCGTTTTAGGTGGATGAGAAGGAGAGGTTATAATGGGTGGCAGCTTGGTTGAGACAGATCAAGTTCAGAAGGGAGGAAGAGAGCTAGTCATGGTCACTGGCAAGGATGTTAGGGTTGAGATTGTGGGGAGATCTTTGCAAATGACCTGGGGTGGGGAGGGCACTATGCAGAATGAGGATGAGACACAAAGGTGTGATCTGCAAGGTGAGTGGGGCTACTGGAATGTTGTGAGAGGCCAAAGGAGCTGGCAATAGAGGGCAGCTGGGTGGCAGTAGAGCTATGGGTCATCCAAGGGTATATTAAAAGTCTCAGAGGATGATGGTGGGGAGGTCAGAGGAGAGAATGTGTGGGAACTTGGAGGCAAAGTTGTCCAAGAAGAGAGTAGTGGAGTGGAGTTTACTAAAAGACCCCCCCCCCCCCCCCCAATAAAATAATCCAGATACAAATTTGCCAGCAAAGACCATCCCTACTGAATTGCCCTCTCTGAGGGTGATAGTGGCACATATATCACTCACCCACTCCCTCATGCTTAATGGAGAAGGACTTACAGTACATCTGGTAACCACACCCTCTCATTCTGTAAGGGATGGATGGGTGTGGCTCTGGAACCCAGTGTGTGTAGTGTCCAGAATTGTATTGAGGACCTTCATAGGTGAGTGTTGTGGGGAAATGGTTGGCATCTTTCTGTTAAATAGGAGACCAGGGAGATTGGTTTGAGAAAAAAAAAATTAGAAGCACCTCAGTCAAAGCTGAAATGTCCCACATGCAAAAAGAACCTTGTTCTCCTTTGGGTACACCCATTGGACTCAATTCTGGTAGCTATGTGAGGTAAATATTTTGTTGTAGGTAAAATAACTCATGAGGTATTTTCCTCTTTTTTAGCAATTTCCGAATATGAGGTGAAACATGAGGTAAATGCATAAAGTGAGGTAAAACGAGGTATTTCAGTGGTAAGCATGCAGTAAATAAATTATAGCAGTCTTTAATTGTCTTCCATAAGTTAGGATAGTCTTTGGAAGATTCTTTTTTTCTTTTTTTGAGGGGGTAGGGTGTATTTGATTATGTAGCAACCTATGAAGAGAACATTTATAGGCATCCCATAAAAAAAAATCTAGTAAATATTTTGAGTTTTATTTCTACTATTCTTTTCTATTACACAGCCTGAATAGAAATTCGACTAAAACAGCAATACAGTAGGAACTCTGCTAAAAACTGTAAAATGCGTACAAACTGACTTTACCTCCAGGTACAGACAGGTCTTAAACTGATCGGTAAAATATGTGCTAACATGCCCCCCAATCTCCATGAGAATAGCTATTTTGGTAAATTACCTCATGAATTACCTTATAATTTACCTCATGAGGTAAAACATGACTAAAACCTACCAGAATTGCTAAATGTCATTACCTCATGAGATAAATTACCTCACATGAGGTAATTTGTTTGATAACCCTACCAGAATTGAGGCCATTATGTTTGCGCCCAACATAGAGGACATATTCTCATCCTACACAGCAGTACAGTATCCTGACTAAGTAATCAGATTCATGTTCTTGTGGACACAAAACCGCAACTTGCACCAGAAAAGAGAATTTTTCATAAATACTAAAGTATGGATCCAACAATCTAAGCAGTTAAAAAAAAAAGCGCAACAAAAACGAGCGCTAGCTCAATAGGTGCCGGGCCTGGGGTGAACTGTGGCTACCAATAGCGGGCACCCATCTTTGAGTTGGGGGTTGGGCTTAGGGTTAGGTGCCACTTGGGGGGTATTAGTTGCCCATTTTAGTGAAATATAGGCAAATATTACCAATATTTCACTGCATCAGTTAAGTAGTAGAATATCTGTAAATTTACAGATAATGTACTACTGCTATTTTTTTTTCTGCTTTACCCCGCTCCCAAATACATTTTCAAATGTAGGCCCAGCAATGACTCTCTTGCTTTGAAACAACTTTCTTAATTTTTTTTTTTTTTTTAACTGGGTATCATCTCTTAGCACAAAATAATCAATGCTGAAAAAAATAAAATAATTAAATATAAATTCATTGCGATGAATTGAAGCTGTGTGTACATTTTCTATTAAAACATTGTTCTGCTCGTTTGTGCTGTTCTGAGTGTGAATTAATACACTTATTTTTACAATTTGCTTAACGTTTAATGAATATGAATTACATTTTTGCCTTATACCTGTTATTGTTTATTCATTTTTCATATTGTGTGGTAATATAGAATAAAAACATATAGTGAACGTTTATTTGCGGACTCTCCATGCATCCACAGATAACTAAAATGCCATCATTCTCTTGGGACCGTAGCAGTTGAACTTTTATCCAGGGATCAGTTTGCTTTGAAAGTCATCCGAGATAGATTATTCACTGGTGGCCCAAATGTCAGGAAAATGGCAGCATCTACCGACAAGTATTTCAAACACTGGTGTAAAGATTGCATTTTACCATAAAGCTGGACTACAGTCTCAATAACACAACTATAGATGCAATAAGGAGTTGGGAGACAGGTTTTCATAATTGTGACCTTACACAAGGTGCTCTCTTAGGTGGTGGGAGCGTGGCCATGAGAAACATTTTTGACAAGCTGTTGTCGGTGGGGTGTAAGAGGGTTGGGGAAGCTTCTGGCTTTTCAGAGACTTTCTACTAATGAGGTAAGTATCTATTTTTTGGCTATCAATTTTCTTCAGGTACACGTTAAAATATCGTTTTTTTGTGACTGCACTGAATTATAGAATAATTTGAACAAAAGGTTAAGGTTTAGTCACTCTCCGGTCCTAGTCATAAGTGACAGAAATGTGGTTCTCAGCTTGTGGAATTCAGTGGTGTGGATTGCTGTGTGGAGTAGAGGCACAACACCTTCACATTAAGGGATTCCAGTTTAGAATTTTGGGTACCTTGTATGGCTGCCCCATTTTAGGTAACCACAGTAATCGCAAAAGACACTCCCAGAAGAGGACAGGCTCTGCTTTAATCCCAGAATAATCATTTAGCCTGGAAACATAATTTATTCCTATTGGAAGGACTGGAATCCATGACTGCCGAAAGAATATTTTCAACAAAGGTCAGCCTGCTTGCCTCAAGACCTTCACAGGCCTGAACTGTTAGAAAATGGTCAAGCTGACGTTCGCACAACTTTTTATCATGTATTTGTGTTTGTGCTTCAGAAAGTCCACTTACTAATCCCTGGTTTTGCCTACAGCCCCAGTGCTTCCCGGTGCTTACCATACCTCTCCGTCTCAAGGCTACGGGTACGGGCCGCAGTCAAGTATGTCCTCCATGAGGTCGATGCACTCTCCACATGCACATTCCACCTCCCCGAGTATGGTGAGTAACATATGACTTATATAGATGCCAAATGGTGCTGACTTCCTTTCTGAGGTTGTCCAAGATTTCTTCCTTGGATAATTTCCTCCTTGTTATAAGCTTGTATTCCAGCTTCATACTCAAAAACATCTGTGTAAGTATACCTTCTAGGGGTTGTCTGCATCAGACAGCAATCATTGACCTTATTAGACAAGCTCATTCATAAAAGATGTGTACTGCAGGGCAGACTGTGTGGCCTAAACTGGTTTGGCTCTATCACAAGCCCATATTCAAGAACAACATGTTAGTTGTAGGATGATATTTGGGGAGTCCGAAGAGCCTTCCAGAAAAGACAAAAAAAAAGACACAGAGACCTAGGGCGTCCTGTGTAGTACTTTGTGATACTAGATAAAGCATTAGGGTGTATGTAAAAAAAATGTGATAATCATAAGTGTGTGTTGTAGTACTCTTAACCACAGTATGAAGGCAAGTGAGAAAAGCCCATCCTCACTCAGGTTCTTTAGTATCTTGATGCCAGGAGTGTTGCACTAGTAACTTAGTATTTAACCCCCCAACAAATTGGGGTGGTCTTATTAGGTAACTGGGAGGGAAGAGGTACCCCAAAAAGAACAGGATTTGTGCCATCTAATATGCTGGCACAATATAACTCTAATAATACCAAAAATATTAACATATCATTCTGATCGCTATTATAATTTGAATTGTTTAATTAGCTTGATTGGCCTTTAATAATTGATGATTGTTTAATGTATTTATTACTGCACCTTTCTCCCCTGTGGCCTACCTGCTAGCGTCTGGTCCTGCTCCAGACCAGCATGGATGATTCCCCTTTCCTCTCACTTTTCTCACACAAAATATAGAAATGAAGATCCTAACTTTCACCTACAAAGCACTCTATAGTCTAGCTCCTTCTTACATAATTTCATTTGTCTCCAGGTACATCTCTGCCTGAAAGCCCTGCTCTACTATCAATATTCTCCTGTCTTTCTCCATAGTCACCTCTTCTAATTCTCACATAAAAGCCTTCTCTCCATTTTTTTTCCCTTTCTCTGGAACTTTCTTCCACAATATGTTCATCAACCTGAGAACTCTTCTTCAAGCAAGCATATAACCTTACCTAAGACACTTTAACTAGCCATCGACTACCATGCTACCACCTTGTACACTGCTTCCCCTTATCAACTGTTCTATCCCTTAACCACTGGCATAGGGACCGCGATCGCAGCGGTCACCACCACGACCAGGCCCATGCTCAAGGGGGGCTCTCTTGTCCTCCCCTTTCCCCCAATGTTGCCCTCCTGATTTGTGGGATACTTGCCACATTGGGCTTAACCCCACTTTCAACTGTATGAATGGAGGGCAGTGGTGAAGGTCCAAATTCTATATCGGGGCCCCGAGCTCTGTATCTGTGCCACTGACCTTAACCCCGTAGACTAAGTTCAAATGGGCAGGGCTCTCATTTCCCCTTATGTGTAATTGCTGCTGTGTAGAGTGTGGACATATTTCCACCTCTATGGACAATGCATTGCTGACTTGTTCAGTTGTTTATCTGTATCCCATTGCACTGTAACTGTCTACAGCTTGTTTTCTCTATTTTACAGCCCCACCGAAGGTGCGGCGCATTAAAAATCCATAACAGTAATAAAATCGGCGACTGTAGTTTTCTTGTAAATAAGCAGGAAATCCTAAGGATCGCATTGCCATCTAGTGTTCATAAAGTATAACAAAGTATAACTTTACAGAGCTTCTGTTTGTTCATGTGTTTGTCTTTTTCTTATTAGTGAACAGTTAGTAATATTTTTTTCTCATAGAAGATTTTGAAATAAACAAGTAATTCCCGACTAATCTAAACAATCATCAAACACTGCAGACTCCTTTTATTGATTTATGAAATGATATACCCAGAGCCGGGACAAGGTCCTCCATCCCCCAAGGCTGAGACACCAAAGTGCGCCCCTCCATCCCTCCCACCCACCCCAGCAGTCACACACTGATTGCTATTAGACTAAGAGGTGCCACAGGGCCCACAACCTCCCCAACACCTTAATATCTAGTTATCTGGCTTACAGTCACTGCTATGTATCCCCTTTTCTTATTTCTTTCTGCTTCATACACAATTAGGAATGACAGCTGAATGAATTGTGCGCCCCCTCCAACACTGCGCCCTGAGGCTGGAGCCTCTCCAGCCTATGCCTCGGCCCGGCCCTGGATATACCCATTAAAGGACACCAGAGCTGAACTCAGGAGGAATAACAGGGGAAGCAGGCATGCACTGGAAGCTGTTCTGATGCCCACCATTCCCCCAGTTCTCCTCCATCCCCCTCCTCTTCTACTTAAAGGATAACTGAAGTGAGGGGTATGGAGGCTGCCATATATATTTGCCTCTAAACAATGCCAGAACGCCCGCCCAGCCGTAGGGTCTGACGGACCCATCCATTACTGTAGTGCGTGTACGCACCTTTGGGGCACCACTAGGGGGGGGGGTTTAGGGTTAGGCACCACCAGGGAGGTCTTAGGGTTAGGCACCACCAGGGGAGTCTTGTGGTTAGGCACCACCAGGAGAGATTTAGGGTTAGGCACCACCAGGGGGGTCTTAGGGTTAGGCACCACCAGTGGAGTCTTAGGGTTAGGCACCACCAGGGGGGTCTCAGGGTTAGGCACCACCAGGGGGGTCTCAGGGTTAGGAACCACCAGGGGGGTCTCAGGATTAGGCACTCACACAGAACCCCACCTCTAGCTATCCCTAACCCTTAGACCCCCCTGGTCTAAGGGTTAGGGATAGCTAGAGTTCTGTGTGAGAGTAGGGTTAGGTTTAGTGTAGTAAAATGTTAGAAATATTTACCAATATTTTGCAAAAGTTATTACAAAACGTACTTATATTTTTTTTTCATCGTTAGAAACTGTATTTTCAGATTTGATTACATGAAACAATAAATGAATGTTATTCACAATATTATACAGTTCTAACAATTATACATATATTATTGTTTTTTAACGAACGTAATTAAAAGTTTCACTTTTAAAACAGGGAATATTATCGTTTTCACGATTTGCGATTTCATACACATTATTAAATGTTTTTTAATTTGTAAAACATTATTGTAAACTAAATACAACACAATATTTTTATAAATGCTATTACCGCTTATCGTTTCACCACACGCCTTTTTTTCCTGATGCCCTTTTAGCATGTACGCAACCTAATACACAACCAGTGACCAGCTTTAGTCTAAGACTTTGGTCGGTTTTCCAGGTCAGATGAAAAGGATGCTTGATTCACATCTAACTTGGATGTGCAATACTGTGTTTTTTTATAAACGTGTTGTCACAACTGTTGAAGTTTCAACGCTTTGCTTTGAAACGACCTATTTAAAGTGTACCAGAGCTGTGGGAAAAAGAAGATTTGATACTCACCACTGCTTCCTCCAGCAGCATAAACACTTGTGAATCCAACACCGTCCTCCCGCGATTTTCTGTTCAGCTGTGATCAGTCCAAGTAATAGGCTCAGTCGGGTCCAGACTGGGTCTTCTGCGCATGCGCGGATCTCCTGCGTATGCACAGTAGACCCAGACTGACGCAAATGAGACTGTTATTGGGGCTGAACAGCAGATCGCGGGAGGACGGCGTGGGACTCATAAGTGTTTATACTGCTGGAGGAAGCTGCGGGTGAGTATCAAATCTTCTTTTTCCCACAGCTCTGGTTTACTATAAAGGCCATGAAACGCGCGTCAGGCACAATTTTTATGTTGGCATATGGACTTTATTTGGTATATTTGCTGACCCATTTTAAGCTTATAATTAAAAGCTACGTTTTACTAATCCCACTGAGTTGCTACGGACCTGTTAAACTCACACTTTATGTATTATTTTTTTCTTGTTGTGTGCATCGTTCTATGGCCTATAATTTGCACTGACTGTGTACTGTATAGTGTAATAACTACCTGTTCTGGTGCTTTCTCTGTTGTACTGTTCTTCCTGGCAGCCACACACTTTATGCTAGCATACAACCGCTCTCGATCACGACATGCTTCAGGTGCCAAAAGTATACAGTGTAAAGCAGGGGTCCCCAACCTTTTCCAGCCCGGGGACCACTTTCTGACCAATTTTTTTTCCGGGGACCGCCGGGTGGGGGGTGGGTTGTGAAAAGGGGGGGGGGGGGCGGTGTTTGGACGTTGGGTTGGGAGGAGTGGAAAGTGGAGCCGTTTACAGAGGGGGGGGGGGGGGGGGAGGTTGCAGTGGCATAGCTAGCATAGTTGCCCCAGTATAGGGAGTTTAGTTGCCCCAGTATGGCTAGTTTAGTGCCCCAGTGTAGCTAGCATAGTGCCCAAGTATAGCCAGTATAGTTCGCCAGTATAGTGCCCCAGTATAGCTAGTATAGTGCCCCAGTATAGCGCCCCAGTATAGCCAGTATAGTGCCCCAGCAAAAGATGCACAAAAAGAGATAGGAAAATATTATAATATATATATATATATATATATATATATATATATATATACACACACACACACATACTGGTTTGCTGTGCCTATACATGCATGTTCATCCTGCTTTAACCCTATATAAACACACATACACACACACACTGGTGTGTTGTACATACAGTGTCAGGCTCCCAGCGTCAGGCTCCCAGCGTCAGGCTCCCAGCGTCTGGCTCCCAGCGTCTGGCTCCCAGCGTCTGGCTCCCAGCGTCTGGCTGGCTCTCAGCATCTGACTGGGTCCCAGCGTCAGGCTCCCAGCGTCAGCTCACACCTCTAATGGCGCCCTGCTCTGCGACCAAACTCGCCGCAGTGATGCCGCTTGAAGAAGAGTGTGATTGGCCACAACTATGGAGGGGGCGTTACTGAAGGCCTACGAGCGCTGCCGTGATTAGCCCCACTGATGAAGGAGGCAGGACTGGCGCCTCCGATATGCAGTTCTTCCCCGGCGCAGGAAGGGGGTTGATTGGCCACATAATGAGGGGGCGGGACTGGCGAACCATGACGTGCACGGCTGCGGCCGTGCATTACAACTAAAAATGACACTTTTGAAGTAAAAAATCGGTCTGAAGCCGCGGCTCGCTGTAAAATGTCCTGCGGACCACTAGTGGGCCGTGGACCACAGGTTGGGGACCCCTGGTCACTGTAAAGCATGTGGATGGCAGGAGAAACAGAAGAAACCAGACTCTATTCACTAGGAGGAGAAGCGGGCCCCCATGGCTTCCGAGTTCTCCACAGTTTGGGGGGGGGGGGGGGGAATACAGTTACGCCATTGCTTGTGAATGCTACCTCTTTGATTTTGGGTGTTGACCTTTGTTCAAGGTCTGCGACTAACAATTGAAGTCATCGTGTTTCCAGAAAAGGTGAAATATTTTCTTGCCCTCTTGGTGGTTTGCTGGGTCTACCTTTCCAATATAGTGTGACTGGCACCAGCCAACTGAAAGACAATATCTATGAAAACAGCAGTATCATGGCCCAGATGTGAACAAGGAACCCTGGCGCTGCAAGACCACTATGCAAACACGTCGCCATTCAGTGACACCAAAAATTAGCACTGCCATCTACTGTTTCTTTTATAAATGCTGCGGTATGACTAGGTTTTAAATGTACATAAAAACTAACTAAAGTAGAAAATAATGTTTGCCAATTATCCTTGTGATATGTGGAGCCAATCTGGAAGCACTGGGGTTTTGTCAACAAAAGTGAAAATTCACAATGGCCTTAATTCACTACGGGCAGTTCGGTAAAATAATTTAGGTCGGTAAAATACTGCATTTGGTATTTTACACTTTTTTTTTTCAAATTCACTAAGATTTCCTCCCATGTGGTAGAAGTTTTGGTAATTTACCGAAAAACATGCTTCATTGCACTAAACCCTGCTCGGTAAGTCTCACCAGCTGTAGAGCAGGTCAGGCAGGAAGCTCTGAGTCTTCCCGCGAATGGTGTGCATGAGTCAGGTTTTTTCTGTCCAGAGCATCCCCGGCTTTCCTTTAGATGTGCTGCAACCACCAGAGGGAGCTCTTCTGTATACCAGTATGCAGATATGCAGTCCCGCCCTCCAGAGTATCAGACCAAATGGGGTGAGAAGCAGGGCTGTATGGCTCTCCTTGTTGGCTGCCTGGCTCTCCCTATTGGCTGTCTGCTACATCTGTCAATGTTACCGCATAGAGAGTGGGAGTTACCGCCTGATCAGAGCTGGAGGTAAATACTGAAAACACTTTAGCTTGATTTAGAGGATGCTTTAATCTTTGTGAATTGCATTTCTTGAGGTATTTACCGCACAAGCCAGTAATTTACTTCACTAGATGGCAATTTTATTTGAAGTGCGGTAATAGGTTTAGTGAATTGGTATTTGGGAAGGCGATAGGTAAAATTAGCTGTTTTCTGCACTACCGAATGTGGAAATGATTAGTGAATTGAGGCCAATACATTTAAAAAAAAAAATACATTAAAGAGGAACTCCAGTGAAAATAATGTAATAAAAAAGTGCTTCATTTTTACAATCATTTTGTATAAATGATTCAGTCAGTGTTTGCCCATTGTAAAATCTTTCCTCTCCCTGATTTACATTCTGACATTCATCACATGGTGACATGTTTACTGCTGGCAGGTGATGTCACTGGAAGGAGATGCTGCTTGCTTCTTTTTGTCAGTTGGAAACAGCTGTTATTTCCCACAATGCAACAAGGCTCAAACAGTGTGATGTCAGTACCTCAGAGCTGTGAGGCGCTAACATCACACTGTGGAAGGGGTTTCACCACTAATCCACCCATACAGAGCCTCATGATGATCCGTTTGAGAAAAGGAATAGATTTTTCATGGGAAAGGGGGTATCAGCAACCGATTGGGATGAAGTTTAATTCTTGGTTATGGTTTCTCTTTAAATTTAAAAAAAAAAAAAAAGCACAACACTTTTTTTCTGCTTCTGTACACAGAGAACCTACAGGGCCATGTACGACTACAGTGCTCAAGATGACGACGAGGTCTCCTTCAGGGACGGTGACTATATTGTTAATGTGCAGTCCATTGACGAAGGGTGGATGTACGGGACTGTGCAGAGAACGGGCAAGGCGGGAATGCTGCCAGCCAACTACATCGAGCCCGTCAACTGATCTCCCGTGCCTTTCTGCACGCTCCAGCCGCCAGCAGCGCTTTTATTGGAGAGGATCGGGAATTGTTTATTGCTGAATCATTTGTTTTAAACCTTGCAAAAATTACCTTTTAAGCTTCTATGCTTACTTTTAAGCACTAGCATAAAAATCTATGACAAACATTCAAATCACAGCGCAGCATAAAAACCTTACGAAAAGCACTTAGACAATATTTTGGTTGTAAAACTTGAGAAGAGGACTTTTTAAAAAAAACACACAAAAAAAAGAAACTTTAGCAGTAGCAGAGTGTTATACTATATGATGGGATTTTAGAGGTTTTTTTCTCATTTTATTTTTAAAAACAAATAATTTCCTACTCTTAACTCAGAGGGCTTTTATGTGCTGACAATCTCGATGATAGAAGTGGCGTAATGTAACAGAATAGCGTTAATAATCTTGTTTTGCGACTTTTGCAATATTCTGGACTCATCCAAAGGTGTGCATAATTGAATGTGGTGGTGTTGGTATTAAAATAATCTTAAATCACTCATATATTTTTATTTAAACATTGTACAGTACGGCAAAAAGCATAAACCCCCAACTCCTTGAAAATGGTTGAATTTTGGGTGAAATATGAAGAGATTAGAAGCTTTTCAATTATATTTTTTTTTTGCGTGCATGTGTGTGTTATCATAAAGTTTTCCTTGTTGACTTCTATTTCCTGTTTATGGGACCACCATGGTTTATGTTAGAGCTATGGAAGTCCAAGGAACAGGAAGTGAAAGAAAACCTCCCCACTGAGGAGACAGCAGTAAACATCCAAAAAAAAGTTCTATGAACCTTTCTTATTATCCAAAACTAAAATAGATTTATACATACCTCCCAACTTTTTGAGATGAGAAAAAGGGACACTTAAGCCATGCCCCTGCCACACCCCTGATCGCGCCCCCACCAAGCCCTTAGTCACACATACCATAAAGATGTCATAAGAAAAATATGTTGTTTTATAATTCAAACCACACTGGTTCTTTCTATCCTGGTTCATTTTCCTTCATAGTAACATTTTAAAATTGTTAATATATCAATTTAAAGGATGGGCATAAAGTTTAGAATTAATCAAACACATTTTTAGTATAGAAATATAAATATTTATATAGAAAGAGGGACAAAGTCCTGAAAGAGGGACAAATGAGGGGGAAAGAGGGACAGAGCTCCCAAAAAGGGACTGTCCCTCCGAAAGAGGGACAGTTGGGAGCTATGATTTATAGTCCTGGAGGCAGACCTTAAAGGGGAACTTCAGCCTAAATAAACATACTGTCATTAAGTTACATTAGTTATGTTGATTAAAATAGATTGGTAATATAATCTCTTACCCACCCTGTTTTAAAAGAACAGGCAAATGTTTGTGATTCATGGGGGCTGCCATCTTTGTCATGGGGGCAGCCATCTTTTTGGTTGAAAGGAGGTGACAAGGAGCAGGAGACACAGTTCCAACTGTCCTGTGTCCTGATAACCCCTCCCATCATGCTTTGCACAGCATCAGGGGAAAAATGCCCGGGCATTTTTCTTCTGTGCATCTAAAAATGAGGCTTGTATAAGAGAAACAAAGTTCTGATGCTGTGAAACTGTGAAAGAAACACCAGGCCTTTTCAGTGCTGCTGAGTCGATTTTTAGTCTGGAGGTTCACTTTAAAGGGATTCTGTAGATTCTTTTGCATAGTGTTTTTCAGATTTATTTTATATTTATTTATTAGGATCATTACGAATACAACTATTTTAAATGTTTTAATGAGGAAAATATTAAATATCACACATGCAAATTTGATATCTCTATTAACCCTTCACCTGCTAGTCAAATTGGCATGCATGTATACACAATACAGCATGTAAGATATATACATACATGTTTTATTACTAGATAGATTTATATGAGCATCAAGGAGTACCTATCATCATGCAATTTGTAAGTGTAATCTTCAGTAGACCAGACTAGTGGCGCGCAGAGTGAGAGCGTCCCTTGCGGCTGGAAGAATGGCGGTAAGTCTCCGCCCGCTGTTAGCCGCTGAGATTTAAAAATACCGGAGGGGAGAGCTAGGAGGGGGCCCCAAGGTGAGGGAAGGGTGGGGGGGGGGCTTCCCCACGCTGTGAACACCACCCCCTTCACTGCGCTCCTCCCCTCATGGGGACACCTATAGACTTAGCTACATACTGGGGACACCTAAAGATCTTTGCTACATATACTGGGGACACCTATAGACCTGGCTATACACCTATAGACACCTATACACCTTGCTACATATGCTGGGAACACCTATAGAGTTGGCTGCATATACTGGGGACCCTTATAGGCCTGGCTATACTGGAGACACCAATACACCTTGCTACATATACTGGGAACACCTACACACCTGGCTACATATGCTGGGAACACCTATAGACTTGGCTGCATATACTGGGGACACCTATAGACCTGGCTATACTGGAGACACCTATACACCTTGCTACATATACTGGGAACGCCTATACACCTGGCTACATATTCTGAGAACCCCTATAGACCTGGCTATCTATACTGGAGACACCTATAGACCTGGCTATCTATACTGGCGACACCCATAGACCTGGCTACCTATTCTGGGGACACCTATGGTCTTGGCTACCTATTCTGGGGACACCTATAGACCTGGTTATCTATTCTGGGGACACCTATAGACCTGGCTACTTATACTGGTGACACCTATAGACCTGGATACCTGTGCTGGGAACACCAGTACACCTGGTTACTTCCACTGGGGATACCTTTAGACCTGTTACCTATACCGGAGGCACCTATTTTGGTGGAGCTGCTGCCAGATTAACTATTTTTGGGGAACCGCTGCTGCCAGATTATGTGTATTTTTGGGGAACCGCTGCCAGATTATGAATGTTGGGGGAACTGGTGCTTCCAGATTATGTGCATTTTGGTGGAACCACTGCTGCAAGATTACATGTCTTTTGGGTGATCCGCTTCCAGATTATGCATATTTTGGGCAACCGCTGCCAAACCAAATTATGTGTATGTTAGGGAAACTGCTGCTGCCAGATTACGTCTATTTTGGGGGAACGATTGCCATATTATCTGTATTTTGGAGAAACCTCTGCCAAATGGCGTGGATTTTTGGTGAAATGCTGTCAGATTACATGCGTTTTGGGGGAAAACACTATGGCAGAACTCAAACTTCCCTGGCAGACCTTTTACACCACTGCTAAAGTCATGTATATTTTGCCCCACCCACGACCACGCCCACATTCTGTTGCGTGACCACACCCATTTTTCGGCACGCCGCGCATCAGTATGACATATCTGTTGTCAGTAAATTATTAGATCTTACTCTGCAAAAAAATAACATTAAAAATGTGGGCGACACTGGTACGGGGCCCCATAATCTCCTATTGCACGAGGGCCCCATGAGTTGTCAGTCCGCCCCTGGTAGAACTTGATATTAGGTAGCATTAGAGAAAACCGTTGTGCACAAAACGTTCAGAGTAAAAGCAACATCCAGTTGGTCGTGCAAATTTAGCCTGGCCACAAGATAAAATCAGTGTTTTTCATATAGAACTTTATATCCTATAACTATATATCCTATCACAAGCAGAGAAGCAGATTCCTGCCTGAGCCCGACAAAGCCGTCAGAGGAAAGAAGATTAGATTATATAACAGAGGTAATACAGCCACTGTGCAACTAGGAAAGGCTGCAGTAAGACAGACCACATTAGAACAGGTATAGGAATTTATAGAATAGAATAAGGCTGAAAATTTTGTTACAGAGTCTCTTTAACAAAATTAGGTTGGATTTGGCAATAAAAAAAACCTTGCGTCGCTGTCACAGGGATTGTATGGTGTTCTTTAAAGTCCAAGTCCAGAAATAGGTTTTAAATGCATTAAAAAAAACATTATCATTAATACCTATGTGCAAAACCAGGTTTGTTTAAATACGTTGCAGAACCTTCAAAACAAAAAAAGTAAAATACCTGCTGAACAGATGTAATTATCTCCAGTAATTTCCTGCTGCCTGTTCACTTCCCTCCTCCCAGTCAGTCTGCAGCCATCCCTCCTGATTGGCTATTAGTCAACATGGAGGCATGGCTTTAGCTGACATGACATTCACTCTCCCCCCTTGATGCCCATGTGACTGAAGAGGGAGTGGTCCTGTATCCAGAGTTTTAGGAGGGTCATTGAGTATCTATAAATAAGTGGAGTAGGTATTTACTATTTTTGCTGCAAAACTTTATTTTGTTTTTTCACTAAACATTTTGAGGCATAATTAACTTAACATAATGGTTCATGATAAAACTGAGCCTGCACTTGGGCTTATATATTTTTTTAATTTATGTATTATGTTCTGTACTAAAATATGTTAATGTGATAAATAGGATATGGCTATAGCACATACAGTATGTCAGTACTTTAGCGAGTTGTATACACTTATTGTGCTTGTGTAGTTCAGATCAGATAATACTACATTTACACAGATATAGTGCTTACCCATTCTCCATGAACTGCATTGCTTGTACTTGCCCATCGGCTCCCCCTGCTGGTAATTTGGTAATTTATGAAATATCCTCACTTAAAATTTCACATTTACCTAATTAAAATAAGTAATAATATTTTTTTCCCATAGGGTTATCTTAGGAATACTGCCATAAAGGAAGTATATTTATACTTAAAAAAAACTTGATAGTCAATCCAGCAGAAGATTAAGACAGAGCCTTTCCTGACACGCTCTCACAATTTTACATTAGATGCTCTTTAAATACTTGTTTTTAAAATTTCATATTTTCCTGATTAAAATAGGAAATAAATTATTTTTTTAGTTCCAAACTTAGTGACTCATGCAAAAAAAAAAAAGAAAAAGAAAAAGAAGATGAACCCAAACCACCAGGCCTTTATAGTGAATATGACAAGACAAATAACAATTATATCGCGCTTTTCTCCTGGCGGACTCAAAGCGCCAGAGCTGCAGCCACTAGGACGCGCTCTATAGGCAGTAGCAGTGTTAGGGAGACTTGCCCAAGGTCTCCTACTGAATAGGGGCTGGCTTACTGAACAGGCAGAGCCGAGATTCGAACCCTGGTTTCCTTGGTAGAGCCCTTAACCATCACACCATCCAGCCACCTGGATGGACCTACATTCACATTCTCCAGCAGCCTCCTCCATTTTTGTGAAACATAGGGGTTGACTTACCGAGCCGGGCAATGCTGTAATGCCTAGATTTATGCACGTTATGTTAGCGCACCGCACACAGATAGCGGCTTATGTGGGTAAAGTCTTATTCTTATGTACATAGAATGGCCTTCAAATTTTGAGCAATAAAACTTTACGTACATAAACCATTATGAGGTTTAGAGGGGTGCAGCGCCTGCGACCACAGAGGGGCTCAGAGCTAGGGGGGAGGGGGGCAATTACTATCTTTCTCTGCTATACAAGGGACTATACTTTAGATCCGGGGTTTTGGGGTGACACTTGTTATGGCTGTGAACATCATGATAGCCACACGTGTTTTATGACCCTTGTGAGATGGGCCCCAAAGCCGTGAAGGGCAAGGGAAGGGGGTGTGAACATTGGGAGGGCCACATCAAAGTTTGGCTGGGAGGGCCCCATGAATAGTAATTACGCCACTGTTTGTGAGTAAACCCCCTAATGAGATACTGCCAGTTTCACATGCAACCTGACTTCTGATTGGCCCTAACACTGGGCTGTACATCAGAAAAAACTCAGTATACAGAGGCGCCAGAGTAGAGTAAAACGTTTTAAAAACCGCTTAAAAGCAGAGGGGGATGTTAAGGTGGACTCACCTTCCTCTTACAAAAAAAAGAAAACTCACTTGAGTCTTGATAAAACAGAAATGACGAATAATTTATTCAACTCCACTTCTATTTGTCATTTCTGTTTTATCAAGACTTTTTTTGTAAGAGGGAGGTGAGTCCACCTTAACATCCCCCTCTGCTTTTAAGCGGTTTTTAAAAAGTTTTACTCTACTCTGGCGCCTCTGTATACTGAGTTTTTGCTGATCTTCTAGTCCACCCTGGGTGGAGGGGTGCATCCCCATCTACTATCTAAAGAGCGACTTCTTAAAGGAGAACTGTAGTGAGGTATAAAGAGGCTGCCATATTGATTTTCTTTTAAGCAATATCAGTTGCCTGGCTATCCTGCTGGTCCTCTGCCTCCAATACTTTTTACCCTAGACCCTGAACAAGCATACAGCAAATCAGGCGTTTCTGACATTTTTGTCAGATCTGACAAGATTAGCTGCATGCTTGTTTCTGGTGCGATTCTGCAGGCAGATAGCTCAGCAGGACTGCCAGGTAACCGGTATTGCTTAAAAGAAAATTAATATGGCAGCCTCCATATACCTCTCACTACAGTTCTCCTTTAACCTGAGTGGGGTCAGGTCCTAATGCTCCCCACCTGCATTTAAAGTGGTTGCCTATGGGTAACCCGTGTTTGTGAGTATATATACATAAAATTGTATTGAACTCTTCATTTTACCTGACAATAATGCACCATATTGGGCTCTCGGTTCTCTTCTTGTCTTTAAACTGGGCTGTACATAATCACAATAGGTTAGACATCCTGTGCAAACATCAAAACCTCAACATATTTGCTTATGAGGGTCAGAGGGCCCGAAAGCAGCGGTACAGGAGCAGAGAGTTCTCATACACTTTGAAGTATTATGCCTCTTTCACAGTGGGACGTTGCATTTGATGCGACATTAAGGTCGCATAACGTGCCCCTAATGCAACGCATTGAAAGACTATAACTTGGACGTTATAGTACATTCATTAGCCCTGCGTTTGGTGCGCCGTTTTCGTCGCATACTGATGTAACGAAAATGGCGCATGCGTTCCATTAAAAAAACATTACCGAGCATGTGCAACGCAACTAACGCAGCAGATTCATTGCTAAACGCACAGAATGCAGCACTTTCTAAATATTGCTACATGTTACACACATCGCAACGTGTGCACTGTGAATGTTGCACAGACTTAATATTGCTGTGCGTTAGTCCACGTTAAAACTTTAACGTGTGAGCTGTGAAAGAGGCCTAAATGTACTTACACACTTGAATGCAGTTATCTGCTTGCCTTTCGAATGTGCAACAAAAAACATAAAGGATGTCTGGACACAGAGACCTGAATACTGTAGCCTCTCGCATGACTTATAAACAATAGTGACATCATCGGCTGTCTACCCAAAGAAACTAGGAAGTAGACCAGGGATGAGTCTTCCGTTGGGCATATGGTCCAAGTGTTTCATTTCTGGAGAGACAGTCCCAATTTCTAAACAAAAGACCTCTTTCCATCTGTTCCCTCTTTTCTCTCTGTAAATAAATGTATTATTTAATTACTGCAAATTTTTTATATACTTTACATGCAACCTTTAACCCCCTTGGCGGTATGAAAAATACCGCCAGGGGGAAGCGCAACAGTTTTTTTTAATTTTTTTTTTTTTTTTATCATGTAGCGAGCCGAGGGCTCGCTACATGATAGCCGCTGCTCAGCGGCATCCCCCCAGCCCCGCCGATCGCCTCCGGCGATAGGCGATCAGGAAATCCCGTTCAAAGAACGGGATTTCCTGGAGGGCTTCCCCCGTCGCCATGGCGACGGGGCGGGATGACGTCACCGACGTCAGCGACGTCGGGACGTCATTGGGAGACCCGATCCACCCCTCGGCGCTGCCTGGCACTGATTGGCCAGGCAGCGCTCGGGGTCTGGGGGGGGGGGGCCGCGCGCCGCACCGGATAGCGGCGATCGGGCGCGCGGCGGCGGCGATCGGGGTGCTGGCGCAGCTAGCAAAGTGCTAGCTGCGTCCAGCAAAAAAAAAATTAAGCAAATCGGCCCAGCAGGGCCTGAGCGGCACCCTCCGGCGGCTTACCCCGTGTCACACACGGGGTTACCGCTAAGGAGGTTAAAGGGCTACATAAGCCTGAAAAAAACCCTGTTTAACTTACCTGGGACTTCTTACAGACCCCTCCAGTTATCCTTTGCCCGCGCTTTCCATCTGCAACCCTCCAGCAAGCAGCGGAGACCCCCTCAAAGCTGGCCAGTAAGAGACTACTGCCCATGCACGGCCCCAAGCTGTGCACACACTGATCGCGCTCCTGCCATCGGAAGCGGTCTGCCCATGCGCTGTAGAGATTTTCCCATACTGCGAATGTGCAGAATGCTGCCATGCGATTGGACACGAGGAGGTGCTTGGCTGGGCAGCTTTCAGGGGATTCTTGCTGTGGTCTGGACGGTCTCAGAAGGATGGTGCCGTCACAGATGACCGCAGTTAGGCACTGTGGGGGTGGAGAGAGGAGCTTTAGCAGTTTACGGCTGTGATGTTGCAATCCCCACCCTCACTGAAAGAAGCCCCGCCCCCCGGTTTACATCCTAGCTCCTTTACAGTAGACAGGAGATGAGGTGCCTATTGTTTACAACTTGCCAGTATTAGATGAGTCACAGTGACCAGTCCAGCAGTGATGGCCATGTCTAGAAGAACTCACAGGGAAGAAGGTGGTCAGTGCGGTCAGGTGACTGATATGTAAGTCTCTTGTTTGCTAGTCATGATCATGTGCTAAAGCAGGATGTGATCACAGCAAATCAGAGCTTTGCAAATCTATCAGCAAATCAAACAAATTACATGCTTCTCCATGAGTTCTCCTAGTCATGACAATCACTAGCCAGACCTCTGTATTGTGACATCCTCAGTGGGAGGGTGAGTTTAGTGCTTGGTGCAAACAGATGCACTTGCATGCAGAAGTGGAGCTACCCTTTAAGGTGGTGAAATTTTAAGATCTGTGGAATAAGTGTGATCATACTGAGGAAAAGCACAAATCATGTTTTTTTTCCACTCACCAAAGTTCAGAAACAATTGTTTGTATTTCTTTTTCTATGCTGCTTTCATTTTAGTTCTGCTTTAATCCATGCATCAGACTGCTGGTCTGCACAACCGGCACCTAACAAAACATAAATACAATAAGCTTCATTTTATTTAACAATCTGCACCAACTACAGTAAACATCTCCATACACTATATAAATTGTGGTAGATCTCATAAACGACCTATATCTTTCAGTGTATGGGTACATTAACATACCGCTACTGCAAAAAATGTTAGTTTAAAATGCATGTGTATGCATATGTATATAATTTACATTTGCTCCAGAGTGCAATGCACTATAAATTACTTTTTCCTATCCCGTTGTCACTTACAGAAGCCATTACAAATCTTACAGATCTTACAGGATTTGGACTAGCCCATTTTCTCATGGGGGATTCTCAAGGTTTTTTTTTGTTATTGAAAAAGCACTTACTGTATGGCAGTTACTCCGCCCAATTGCCAAAATAGCATACAAGCACGTAGAGAGGCCGGCTAACATCTTTATAGATCGTTTTCATGGAGTGTACAGGTTAAAGCAAATACTGAAAAAAAACCATGAGAAGATGGGCTAGTCCAAAATCTGTCAGATTTTTACTGCCTACTGTAAGTGACAGCAACATAGGAGAAAAATAATTTATATCGCATCTTATTCTGGGAGAAATGTACTTATTCTAAAAAAATGTTTTTGTTTTTTTTGCAATAGTTGTACTTCCCTAAAAAAAAATCCTAAGTGATTCTCTGGCTCTGGGAGTTGGAGGAATTGAAAGCAAACTTAAAGCGAAAAATAAACGTATGATATAATGAATTGTATATGTAGTATGTATAATGAATAGTACATTAGTAGCAAAGAAAAGTGTCTCAGGTTTGTATTTTCAGTTTTATAGTTTTGTTTTTTTTAAACCACATTTCATCATTCTGTCATATTTGCAGTTTTACAACCACACTCTGTCTTTTAAGCTATAAAACAAAGCAGAAATAATGACCACTTGAACTTTCCTGCAGTAAAACCTTATCTCAAGCTGCCTCTCAGTGTTTCTTGGCTATTTAAAGGGGAACTGAAGTAAGAGGTATACGGAGGCTGCCATATTTATTTCCGTTTAATCAATACCAGTTGCCTGGCAGCCCTGCTGGTCTATTTCCCTGCAGTAGTGTCTGAATAACACCAGAAACAAGCATGCAGCTATTCTTGTCAGATCTGACAATAATGTCGGAAACACCTGATCTGCTGCATGCTTGTTCAGGGGTTATGGTTAAAAGTATTAGAGGCAGAGGATCAGCAGGAGAGCCAGGCAACTGGTATTGCTTAGATGGAAATAAATCTGGCAGCCTCCATATCCCTCTCGCTTCAGTTGTCCTTTAAGTGCTTCAGAAAACATGACTGTATTCCACCCAGTGGGTCAGAGAGCTCAGAGGAGCTCTTTTGCATCGTTAACAACTGAAGTTTCTTAGCTCTTCCTCTACCGATAAACATGAGATCTTTTTCTTTGCTACTAATGTTCTGTTTCTTTAGTGTACTACACATACAACCCATTATATCATTATTATTATCATCATCATGATATCATAAGTTTATTTTCACTTCAAGTTTGCTTCAAGTTGAGTTGGTCAGAGCCGTGTACAGCGATACACCATGGACTACATAGCAATTAGTGGCTTTTATATGATGCACTACTAGACTTTTAGGCAGAAAGAGCTTATTATAGAGAATATATATTATATTATATTATATGGGTTGCGGTGTTGGATGACGTAACGTTTTTAATGAAACTAAAGCCACATTATATGCACAGAATAAATGACAGAAGATGTAAAACTGTGGTATTTAGACAATCTTTTGCTAAAGAGTGTATTATTAAAAACTGTTAAACCAATTTCATTTCAGCATGTGTTTATTGTACATTTTTATTTACGCTGGGGAAATGACTATGCTCAGAGTGTAACTACACAAACACACAAAAGTGGCCCAGAAATAAACTTGGGCAGTCTAAACTAAACAGAATAATACATGACATCATTCGAAGTTACCAACAATTAAAACTGCATGTCTACATTTTTAGCAGCTCCAGAGATTGGAGAAGAGGTACGGTGAGTGGAGCAGAGAGTAAGGTGAGGTGTGCTCCTGATATTTCATATCGATCAGTAAAGATTCATTACATTAAAAAAAAAAAAACAATAGAGAGTCTTCAAAGTAGGACTGTGGAGTCAGAGCCAAGGAGTTGGAGTCATTTTTGGTTACCTGGAGTCGGGGTCGGTTGTTTCATAAACTGGGGATTTGAAGTTGGATGAGTTTTCTCCTAGGTAAAATTTTCAAATTTGTCAATAATATGTCTTTTAACCAGCCAGGCGGTATGGACGAGCTCAGCTCGTCCATTACCACCGGAGGCTGCCGCTCAGGCCTTGCTGGGCCGATTTACATGTAATAAAAAGCAGCACACTTTGCCAGCCGCGTGTGCTACCTGATCGCCGCCGCAGCGGCGAAAGAGGGTCCCCCCAGCCGCCTGAGCCCAGCGTAGCCGGAACAAACAGTTCCAGCCGGCGCTAAGGGCTGGATCGGAGGCAGCTGACATCAGGACCTCCTATTACGTCACTCCGCTCGTCGCCATGGCGACGAGGTAAGCGAAACAAGGAGGGCTACTCATTGCAGCCTTCCTTGTTACTTCTGGTCGCCGGAGGCGATTAGAAGAACGCATCCGGAGCGCCCTCTAGTGGGCTTTCATGCATTAAAAAAAAAACCTCCCGCAGCCGCCTTGGCGATCTTAATAGAACGCCAGGGTGGTTAAACCACTAGAAAGCAAAAAAATACTCAAAATAATTTTGATAGTACTTTTTCCCCTACTTTTTGGTACTTTTTCCATTGCAAAGTGCTAAAAAGTTATTCTAAATCAAAAAAGAAAGATTATCTCCTGGTAGAAAAGTCAGGTGAAAAAGTGAATTGCATATGGCCCCTGGAGTCAGAGGTTTCATAAACTAAGGAGTTGGAGTTAGATAATTTTTGTACCAATTTTATAGTCCTGCAAGGGCTGTGGAGTCAGAGCAATTTTGGGTACCTGGAGTCAAGAGGTTTTATAAACTGAGGAGTCGGAGTTTGAGTCATAACCAGCTGTACCGACTCCACAGCCCTGCTTCAAAGGTCAAAGCTGAGGGACTTCCTCCTGGGTCTCTTAGCAACAAACTTCTGGTTATAACTTGGGCCCTAAAATTGTTTTCTCTTAAGATGGCCATACATTTGTCGATTTGCCACCAGATGGACCATTAGATAGATCCCTCTCTGATCGAATCTGATCAGAGAGGAATCTATTGCCTTCCTATACACTGCACAGGGATTTCCAATAGATTTCAGATGCCCTCCAAGCAGGGCCGGTTCTAGACTTTTTGTATCTCCCCCCCACCCCCCGGATTGGAATGACGTACAGCACCTGACAATTTGCACCACACATTATAGCTGTGGTGACCCCCAAAAAACACACCCAGTATAGATAGGTAGCCAGGTATAGGTGCCCCCCAGTATTGGTAGCTAGGTACAGTTGTCCCAGTATAGGTTGGCCAGGCACTCTCCTCACTTCCTGTTTCTGCCTGGTGCTGTCCCCAGACTTCTGCCGCCTGAGGAAGTTGCCTCACTTGGCATCATGGGCGGACCGGGCCTGCCTACAAGTGTATAAGTGTCCTCCCTCCATGCTGTGTGAAGTTTTGAAGGCTCACTGTAACGATTGTGGAACTTTCTCCGTGATCAGCGCACAACGCGTGCGCTGACACGGCGGAAATCCTCCACAAGCGTATATTTGCAGGCACCCAGCAAAAGGTGCTACGCACCCGTAGAGGGAAAATTCCTGTCGGCAGATGGCGCTGGGGAGTGCAGAGGAACCAATCCTCTGTACCTCCACAAATGCCAGACAGGAATTGTACGAAGCGCAGAACGCAATCGAGGCGATTGCGAATGAGAACGAGCAAAGGGACAGATTGTATGTGTGTGCGCCAATCTAGTCGCCACCCCGCGACCGCGCACACACAACAGCAGATATGAAATAGGAACGCGATTGCGAGAGGTGCGATCGCCAGACGTGACACAAGGCAGATCAGAACAGAATACGAGGTTAGCAAAGGCACAGCAAATAATACAATGAGAATAACAAGGAAAATAACAAACGCTAGCTAACCGCGGACACCGCACTGATTCGCAACAGTGCACGCGGTTATGTGCGGTCTCCACGTGATAAGCACAATAGAGACAAGCACGCCTAACTAACCATTGACAGACAAACATGAAACAGAGGACGCGTACGCTTGCTTAACGGTTACCTTACCGAGCCTCCAGCAAGCGTAGCAGACAAGACAGACACACGAAAACAGGGACAAGCGAGAGACAGGATCCACAGCACTAGCGAAAAGTGGCTAGCGTGATCCAGGTACAGAGTAGCAGAACAGAAGGATCCCCAGCGCTAGCGAAAAGTGGCTAGTGCGATCCCAGAAGACAGAACAGAAGGATCCCCAGCGCTAGCGAAAAGTGGCTAGCGCGATCCTAGAAGACAGAACAGAAGGATCCCCAGCGCTAGCGAAAAGTGGCTAGCGCGATCCCAGGAGACAGAACAGAAGGATCCCCAGCGCTAGCGAAAAGTGGCTAGCGCGATCCCAGAAGACAGAACAGAAGGATCCCCAGCGCTAGCGAAAAGTGGCTAGCGCAATCCCAGAAGACAGAACAGAAGGACCCCCAGCGCTAGCGAAAAGTGGCTAGCGCGATCCCAGGAGACAGAACAGAAGGGGCTACCAGCAACAACCGCTGTTCCGGTTAGCACCCAGACACACAGAACGACTTCCTATCGACCACTGCTGGGACAGGACAGCCGCAACAGACAAGCAAACAGATATACAATCCTAACTGCACTAAGGGACCTGCCTAATTGCAGTCCCAGGAATTACTCTAAGCTGATCTTCAAACAAAGAGCATGGCTGACACTCCCGGCAGGAGTGTTACACAGGACAAAATCCTTATGAACAGCGAAGCATTGTGGGAAAGACATAGTACTTATAGTACACGCCTCCAATGAATGTGGCCAGGCAATTTGCATGACAACGTATGCAAATTCCTCTGCAAGCACAAGCTGCAAAACTGACAGAAGCTCTTCTTTCCAGAGTCCTGCAGCATGCAAACCTACACAATGGTCAAAAGGCTGGCTGCCTGCACATCACAGTACCCCCCCCCCTCCAGGGTCGAATTCCAGACGACCCTCAAAACTGCTATTAGCAACAGACTCAAACTGAAGACTCATGAAGGTCGGGGCAGCCCGACAAGGTCCAATTCCAGAGTCAGTCCACCCGAAACCGACCTCATCGGAAACAGAAGCCACCGAAACATGCCCATCAGTACTACCAGTCTCAGTATAACACCCATCAGGACTGTGAACGCCAGAGAAGAAGCCATCGACACCCTCCAGACAATACCCACCACCTTCCAAGGAGCGTCCAAAAATACCAAACCTGCCACAATACCTGTTCGAAGTGTCCCTTACAACACAAAAGCCATCGTTGATCTTATCCAGGGGACCAGGCAAAATTTCTCCCGGAATCTCCCAGAACCTTTTGAAGCTCCACAGAGATCCCAAGAGGGCAGAACAATCACCAGGCTCACATGGAGAATTACCAAGAACCCCCATGGAACCAATGACAATTCCGGATTCAGAATTACGAAGACACCCATCAAGTTTAAGACTTTCAGGGACCACTTCTGGGCATGCAAGCAGGCAGGCTAAATCAGAACATGTCTCCACCAAGGAAGCATCTGAGTACGCTGGTAACCGAGGCACACTTGGGCTTTCTGGGTCACAGAGCACACTGGGGTACACCAGCACAGGAGAAACCTCAGGACATGTCGGGGAACTGCCAACCTCAGAGTCTGGCACGAGGAAACCAAAACCAGGACCGGGCAGAGAATCATCACGAGCATTGGTCTCAAGCACTGGACTTTTAAAAGAAGACTCTGATTCAAATTCGGAAATTTCTGTGACTGCAATATCATCATTGACTACACATGACTGAAGCTCCACCAGAGCTGAAAAGGTAGCCAGCCAGGCAGCAATGCCTACGGAAGAGGGCAACACCTCAGAAGGACCTGGGGGACAGGAGACATCTCCTACAAGTTCTGCACCCTTTGGGAGGAACTCGGGGACCTCCAGAACATCAAACAAGACCTCAGGAACATCATTTTTCAAGTTTTCTAGGAAGGATTCTGAACTATCCATGTTACAGGGCAAAACTGGAACTTTATTTTGTGGACAGGGCAGATGTCCCAGGAATGGTTCCACCATAACCTGAGACTGGATCTCATCATCATGAGGGGAATGTACGGGTATATTTACTGGAACACACACTGACTCCCTAACTTCATTCTCACTGTACCCAGAATTCTGTGTGGCAGTCAAACTAGCTTGTAACTCCAAAACTGCAGAAAAACAGGTAAAAATAGCAGCAATACCTAGACGAGCCTCTAGGGGCAGGGCAGAAGATATTGTACAAGGCAATATTGACTCATCCAGAGTACAGGGTGGAGAGTCAGAACTTCCCTCAGAGCAAGAAAGGGGCTCACAAACGTCAGTGTGAAAGGAAAACATGTTTTTATTCATGGTACAGGGCAGGTTCAGAGAAAGCGTCTCTGAATAAGGCAAAGAGGGTTCAGCATCAGATTTGCAAAACCGAAGCGCTGTCTCACTCTTAGATTCGGCTAACAATGTCGAATCCGAGGAATCAGAACGCAAAACCTGCAAATCAAAATTCACTTTAGGTTGTGAAACTGACGCTTCTATAGCGCAAACCTCTGCGATCTGCGGAGCAGACTGCAAGGCATCTAGGACCGAAACGCTGGAGCAACTGTCCCCAGGCAACGGGCCCTTACAGGTGTGAACAGGGTGACACAGAGACTCATCTGCAGAAGAAATGGCGACATCAACAGGATAAACTTTATTAGGCATAATAATTTTACTTTTGACGCTGCATAGTCTAGAAATTTTCCCCATAGCAGGGTCACAGACGGAAGATCTCAAAGATCTGTTTCTAAATGACAAAGGATCCCACACATCCTTGAGGAAACCGGCAGACTCATGCCGATCACAATCTGCAGGAACATCCGAGAAACAGGCATCAGATCGCACAGATTCAAACTGCACACTGTCAGGAGCGAATCCTTCAGGATTCGCACAGGAATCAACCACAGCGGCATACTCATTCATTTCAGATTGCACAAAGTCAAGACTCACATGCTTTACCCCAGAAAGGCAGGAACAATCATCCGACAACGATGTCTCTTTATTGGAATCAATTGGTTGGTGTGTGTGCAACTCATCCAAAATCGTTTGCCATACATAGATCACCAGATCCACATCATCCTTGTCACATTCATCGGAATCAATCAGAAGGTACATAGAGTCAAGACAAGCATTCAAGACATCTTCGCTTTTTGCGATGTAAAAATCGCAAAAGGCTTTCCAATCCAAATCGAATTCCTCCAGCAAGGCCCCAACATCCCAGGAAGCAAATGGGGGTTCAAACAGGCCAGTATCCACATAATCTCCATAGGGTTGGAGTTCAGGAACAAGAACAGATTTTTTAACTGCTTTAATGTAGTGTATGATCCTACCTATAGCAGGATCCACATAAGCTTTGGATTGGGGCAAAAAAGCCGGAGACGGAACAACATCATTACAAACATCAATAGGGAGTGTTTTATTCCGATGCTTGCGTTTTTTAGTTTTTCTCTTTTTCGCCACTTTGCATGTCTGCTGTTTAAAACCTGAAGTGGCAACAGACACATTGAACTGATTGTCATACTGAAAGGTTTTGCATGGAAGGGAAAGATCAGCTGACTTATCAGCAGCTACACACTCAATCAGAGCAGGTGGCAAGCCAGGCAGTTTAAACCAGTGAGAGAATATCACTGCAAGCAACTGATACAGATTACCATTCCAAGAATTGATTTTTAACAGGTTATATGCCCAGGTGAACAAATCGTCTTTTAAGAGCACATAGGCAAACAGAAGAGCCGACGTGGACGGATCAGAAATCTGAAAGGTGGGATTCAGGCAAAACCTCACACATTCAGAAAGAAATTCCGCCTTGGTCTCTGAATTAAGCCTTTTAAAGCTCTTAAAGACACAGGACCCAAACTCGACAAAATCGTACAAATCGGAATTTCCGTCTACACTGGGGTTTTGGGTTGGGCTGTTCATACTGTAACGATTGTGGAACTTTCTCCGTGATCAGCACACAACGCATGCGCTGACACGGCGCAAATCCTCCACAAGCGTATATTTGCAGGCACCCAGCAAAAGGTGCTACGCACCCGTAGAGGGAAAATTCCTGTCGGCAGATGGCGCTGGGGAGTGCAGAGGAACCAATCCTCTGTACCTCCACAAATGCCAGACAGGAATTGTACGAAGCGCAGAACGCAATCGAGGCGATTGCGAATGAGAACGAGCAAAGGGACAGATTGTATGTGTGTGCGCCAATCTCGTCGCCACCCCGCGACCGCGCACACACAACAGCAGATATGAAATAGGAACGCGATCGCGAGAGGTGCGATCGCCAGACGTGACACAAGGCAGATCAGAACAGAATACGAGGTTAGCAAAGGCACAGCAAATAATACAATGAGAATAACAAGGAAAATAACAAACGCTAGCTAACCGCGGACACCGCACTGATTCGCAACAGTGCACGCGGTTATGCGCGGTCTCCATGTGATAAGCACAATAGAGACAAGCACGCCTAACTAACCATTGACAGACAAACATGAAACAGAGGACGCGTACGCTTGCTTAACGGTTACCTTACCGAGCCTCCAGCAAGCGTAGCAGACAAGACAGACACACGAAAACAGGGACAAGCGAGAGATAGGATCCACAGCACTAGCGAAAAGTGGCTAGCGTGATCCAGGTACAGAGTAGCAGAACAGAAGGATCCCCAGCGCTAGCGAAAAGTGGCTAGCGCGATCCCAGAAGACAGAACAGAAGGATCCCCAGCGCTAACGAAAAGTGGCTAGCGCGATCCCAGAAGACAGAACAGAAGGATCCCCAGCGCTAGCGAAAAGTGGCTAGCGCGATCCCAGGAGACAGAACAGAAGGATCCCCAGCGCTAGCGAAAAGTGGCTAGCGCGATCCCAGAAGACAGAACAGAAGGATCCCCAGCGCTAGCGAAAAGTGGCTAGCGCGATCCCAGAAGACAGAACAGAAGGGGCTACCAGCAACAACCGCTGTTCCGGTTAGCACCCAGACACACAGAACGACTTCCTATCGACCACCGCTGGGACAGGACAGCCGAACCAGTCAAGCAAACAGATATACAATCCTAACTGCACTAAGGGACCTGCCTAATTGCAGTCCCAGGAATTACTCTAAGCTGATCTTCAAACAAAGAGCATGGCTGACACTCCCGGCAGGAGTGTTACACCGGACAAAATCCTTATGAACAGCGAAGCATTGTGGGAAAGACATAGTACTTATAGTACACGCCTCCAATGAATGTGGCCAGGCAATTTGCATGACAACGTATGCAAATTCCTCTGCAAGCACAAGCTGCAAAACTGACAGAAGCTCTTCTTTCCAGAGTCCTGCAGCATGCAAACCTACACAATGGTCAAAAGGCTGCCTGCCTGCACAGGCAGCTGAGCAAATCATCACACTCACCTGTCATAATGGTCAGTGAAGCCATTCACTGACTGGCACATGCTGGCACAAATCCTGGCACCCTCCAGTGTCTGGCACCACTCCAAATGCCTGTACCATGCGACACCCATGCATGAGTGAGGGGACGCCAGGCGGGGGACGATTGGTTGTCGCAATATTGAACACCAAGCCCTTGTGACCGAGATTTTCTATCATTCTTATTCGATCATTTCAGCCAGACATTGAGCAAAAGAGTGATTAGTTGGCGAACACTGTGACTCCAGCACAGGAGACTTGGGCGCAGCCGGCGCCACCATAGGCCGTAATAGGAATTACAGCTATAGCAGCGCACAGGGAGTAACTTTGGCGCCGTCAGAAGACGGAGCTGAAGTTACTTTTAAAACACTGTATTTAGGATGCCAGCAATAGCTGGAAGCCGAATTATTTTATTCCCCACCATTCATGGCGGCCTGGAGGGGGAATAGTATTTAATACGGCCGGGACTTGTGCAGCAGCAGGATCAGCCATATACCGACTGTATCCTGCGCCCAAGTCTCCTGCGCCGATATCTCTCGTACGCATTACTTGGACATGTTGCAATACTAATTGCTCTTTGATCCGTTAAATTTATTGGGTCGAAGGTCGATCAAATAATGTATGGGCACTGTTACAGTGTTTACTGATAGAAACGTCAGATTGTCTGCAGTATTTTATCATCCTATTCTCAGATAATTAGCCACACTTCATTCACAGTCACTTTAGCCGGGGTTACAATCCTACATACCGTACATGCAAATAGCACAGGTACATTTGGGCACAGGGTGAAAAAAAGTCTCCCCCTGCTCCTGCAAGGTCCCGGCAGTGTTAATTACTGTTCCCCCTCCAGGCGGCCATGGACTCAGAGGGTAAGATGTAATTCGCCTTCCAGCTATTGCTGGCTGCGGAATTACACTGTTGTTAAAGTAATTTGCGCTCCATCTTTTGACCGCACCCAAATTACTGTCTGAGCGCAGCTAAAGCCTTAATTTCACATTACAGCCTATGGCAGTGCTTGGTATGCCCAAATTTCCCTGCGCCATTTTATGCTATTTCCTGCAATACTAGCCTCACATTATTAGTGTCCATCTGATTATAGCAGGAATTTTTCAAGATTGTTTTATCATTTCTCTAGTTTTAGTGCTCTGGGTTTTTTCAGTTTAGCTACCTATACTGAAGGCACCTATACCTAGCTACCTATACTGAAGGCACCTACCGTATACTTAGCTAACCTATACTGAAGGTACCTATACCTAGATAACCTATACTGGCGGCACCTATACCTAGCAAACCTATACTAGGAGCACCTACGGCTGGCTACCTATACTGGGCACACCCAGAGGCATAGCAATAGGGGGTGCAGAGGTTGCGACCGCATCTGGGCCCTTGGGCAGGATTAGCTCTCTATTGGTCCTGTGCTCATAATAATCACTTCTATAGATGCTTTGAATAGTGGTAATAATTGACAAACTGCTCCCCATTCCCTTCTTGCACCTCTGACTCTGTAGTTGCCATTGGAAGGTTTCGGTGCGGCATATCAATTGTTATGTATAGAGTGCTTGGGGGGCCCCAGTGTAAAATTTTCATTGGGGCCCGCAGCTCTATGGCTATGCCACTGGACACACCCATACCTTAAACTGTGGTGTACTATGGGTTTGAGAGTCCACGGGGGGGGGGGGGGGGGGGGGGGGGGGTTGGTGCTATGCAATATTTACACTCTCACCCTGGGTGCAATTCAGCCCAGAAACTGCCCTGCCTACAGCACTGTAAGGTTGTTAACACTTGCCACAACTATTATAAAAGATGACCATATTTGACCCATGAGCCACACATATTTATGGAATCCATCCAATTCATGGTTAATCCAGTGTTAATTGCTAAGAAATTCACCCCTGTTTTTTTTTTCCCCAGACTCCAACAATTTTTATTTATTTTTTTTTGCCACCAGTAAAACACAGTTTGCGAAAAACCTTTTGGAAGGACTTACTTTGGTTGTTTCATGATGTTGCAAGACCTGTCCGCAGCAACACTGGATGAACAATTTATCGCAAACAGCGCTGCGTAATATGTTGGCACTTTATAAATACAATAAATAAATAAAAAACTCTCAGCCCAAATCAAGCAAGTTTTGGACATGACCACCATGCACGAAGTATAGTTTCCCTGCTTCCACAGTCTCTAAACATCTGCAACTATTTTTATCACAGATGTGTACAAGTTTATTTAGGACCATACGCATACGTGAGAACACTTTTAACCATTTCACCTCCCCTGGGACGAGTAACTACGCCCCTGCAAAATGCCACAACTCTGTGCAGAGGCGTAGGTACTACGTCCCTCCCGCCGTGCCCCCCCCTCGTGCTCGGGACCGCCGCTCATTACCGCCGCTAGATCAATGAATGGGAAAACAAATCCCATTCATTGATCTAAATTCCCCTGTGAATGGCTGCAGCCGTCTATTCAGACGGCTCTGCCATTCATGAATCCCGTGCACGTAGTGCTTCCGTTTCTGTATTAACAGTACGGAGCTGAAGTCACCACTGAGGACATCTTGTGGCCAAATTGTAGTATTACAGCCACCTTTTTTTTCAGTTAATCATCCCTAAAGTTACCATTTTGTATTAATTAAAAAAATACAAATAAAAAAAAATTCATAAATAGTTACCTTAGGGACTGAACTTTTTTAATATGTATACAAAAACTGTATGCTACAATTACTTTACAAATGATGGGCTTGTAATTAGGGATAGACACAAAACTGAAAAAAATGCACCTTTATTTCCAAATAAAATATTGGCGCCATACATTGTACTAGGGAAAAATTGTAAATGTTGCAATAACCGATACACATGGACAAATAAAATGTGTGGGTTTTAATTACATCAGCATGTTTTATTTTGAAACTATAATGGCCAAAACCTGAGAAATAATGCATTTTTTCAATTTTTTTCTTATTATTCCCATTAAAGAGACTCCGTAACAAAAATTGCATCCTGTTTTTTATCATCCTACAAGTTCCAAAAGCTATTCTAATGTGTTCTGGCTTACTGCAGCACGTTCTACTATCACCATCTCTGTAATAAATCAACTTATCTCTCTCTTGTCAGACTTGTCAGCCTGTGTCTGGAAGGCTGCCAAGTTCTTCAGTGTTGTGGTTCTGTGATGCATCTCCCCCCTCCAGGCCCCTCTCTGCACACTGCCTGTGTGTTATTTAGATTAGTGCAGCTTCTCTCTTCTCTATTATCTTTTACAAGCTGGATAAATCCTCCTCTGAGCTGGCTGGGCTTTCACATACTGAGGAATTACATACAGGCAACGCTGTCTGCACTCTGCAGGAAGAAACAGCCTGAGACTTCAGTGGAAGATAGCTGCAGGGGGAAAGAAACACACAAATGATCTCTTGAGATTCAAAAGGAAGGGTGTATACAGCCTGCTTGTGTATGGATGTATTTTCTATGTGTGGACATACTGTACATCAATCTACTTCCTGTTTTGGTGGCCATTTTGTTTGTTTATAAACAAACTTTTTAAAACTGTTTTTAACCACTTTTAGTGCGGCGAGGAGCTGCGAAATTGTGACAGAGGGTAATAGGAGATGTCCCCTAACGCACTGGTATGTTTACTTTTGTGTGATTTTAACAATACAGATTCTCTTTAAAACTGAGTTAGAATAAAATAATTCTTAGCAAAAAGTACCCCCCAAAGAAAGCCATCAGTGGCGAAAAAAACAAGATATAGATTGTTCCGTGGTGATAAGTAGTAATAAAGTTATAGGTGAATGAATGGAAGGAGCGCTGACGGGTGAAAATTGCTCTGGTTTTTTAAGAGGAAAAACCCTTCGAGGTGAAGAGCATTGCTGAGAGTGGTAATATTAAAAGAGCATGCCTTTTAAATATTTTTGAAAAAAACTGAACATGTCTTTTAAATATCCAGGGAGAGTAAGAACCCAGGAATTCTACATTATTAGAGAAGTGGGAAAGGTAAACTGCCCTATAGACAGGAATTTGTTGTTTAGAGTTTTGGCAAAACACTACAGGTGTGGTTATAATACTCTAAAGGTGGCCATACATGTAGCGATTTTGGCAGCCAATTAGCTAAGAGACAGATCTCTCTCTGATCAGAGAGAGAACTTTTGGCTGCCATAAACCACAGGCTGTTTCAGCAGGAAATCTTTTGGGAATCGGCCTTGTGACTGTCCTTGGCCACTGTCCCCTAAATGTTTTATGTCCTCCTCCCGGTGTTCGTGCAGTTATAGTTTCCCACCCCACCCAATGTGTCCTCATTGTACTGCCACATTTTCGCCACCCCATGGTTGCCGGCATTATAGCACATGGGGCGCGTGTATTACGTCATACATGTGAGCAGCATGGTGGCGTAGTGGTTAGCGATCTCGCCTTGCAGCGCTGGGCCCCCGGTTCGCATCCCAGCCAGGTCAACATCTGCAAGGAGTATGTTCTCCCCGTGTCTGTGTGGGTTTCTTCCGGGCACTCAGGTTTCCTCCCACATCCCAAAAACATACAGATAAGTTAATTGGCATCCCCCTATGATACATGCACTACACGATACATACATAGACATAGGACTATGAATGGCGACAAGATTGTGAGCCCCTCTGAGGGACAATTAAGTGACAAGACAAAATGCTCTGTGCAGCGCTGCGTAAGATGCCAACGCTATATAAATACTTCAATAAATAAATAAACATGTGCTAGAATGCCGGACACCACATGGGGCACAAATGCGTGAGTACAATGAGGACACGGACGGACGGTGGATAGGTAAAGTATAACTGAACAGGCACCAGGGGGGTCATAAATCATTAGGGAGAACAGCGGCATTCATCTTTCGCGACTATCGCACGCTATTACCACTACGCACTGGATCAAGCATGTCGGCCTACGATTTTCCAGCATGTCCGATCAATACATGTGACCAAGTTTGGCCTAAAATTGGTCAAATTGTCGATCGTACATGCAATTGGCAGCATTGATTTTCATCAGATTTGGTAATAATTATCGAATCTGACGGGCGATCGGCCACTGAGGCTATAAATGTATGGCCACCTTAAAAATGTTAATCTATTAAAAAAAAAAAAAGACAGGAATAAACACCTTAGAGCAGGGGTCAGGAACCTTTTTGGCTGAGAGAGCCATAAACGCCACATATTTTAAAATGTAATTCCGTGAGAGCCATACAATAAGTTTCAAACTGGGACAGTGCGCATGCGCAGCAGAGGGCTCACGTCCTTGTTGCCATGGTGATGTGTATGCAGTTGATCTGCCAGGCAGCTGCAGTGTCACACATGTCTTCAGCTTCTCTTGGGTTTCAGCAACATCAGCAATTTCCCCACGAGCCAGACAGGAGAAATACAGACTAACAGCTTGTACAATTAGCTGGCTGACTTGGGAGTTGATTCACTTTGTAGGACGAGATCCCTGCACTTTGTCCCAATAGGCTGCTTGTCAAGTGACAGGCAGCCTATTGGGCCAATCAAAGTGCAGGGCTCTCGTCCTACAAAGTCATTGGACCTGACAGGGTCAAGAGTGGGACAATTGGAGCAGCCGTTAGTTTTGGGGGGAGTGCGAGTAAGTTAGTAGTGCATGCTACAGCAGTAGCGTGCCTACTTTGAAAATGTTACTTGCGCTGCCACACTAAGCTGCGCTGCTTGATCAGTGTAGCTTAGTGAATCAACCCCTACTGATTTGTATGTGAGCCAGATGTAGCCATCAAAAGAGCCACATCTGGCTCACGAGCCGTAGGTTCCCTACCCCTGCCTTAGACTGTTGAGTAACATATTTGTTCACAATAAGAGACTTGTTCACTTGGTAGGTTTTTGCTAAGGTTCAAAGAAGAGTAGTACATAGAAATTGGACAATTAAAGGACCAAGAGCTTGAGAGATATTAATCTGTGAAAATCTGTGCCGTTTGATATGTAAATGTGTGATCTATTATGGAGACGCTACCATGAGGACTGTATGAATGATCAATTCTCTTCTGACATCAATTAGACCCACTTGAGCTAACATTCAATTAAACCTTGTGCTTTGGCGCTGATTGTAGAAAACCCAATAAACACCCTCTTGTGAGGTAATAATTATCAAGCAGAGGCTTTAATGCTAAATTTGTGTTCCCACTGAGAAATAATATTCCTTGACCATGTACTGAAATTACTCGTGGCAAATGGAAGAGAAAATTTTATTGGTGGTGCTTTGGAGCATAATAAGCTACTAAAGTTACTTCTGAATCATGAAACGTCCCCTGGAAGAGAGGATATTTCCTTGCAGAGTCCATAACCATTTTAGGCCGCGGGGATTTTTCACCTTATGCATCAGAGCAATTTTCATCTCCTATTCATTCGCTAATAACTTTATCACTACTTAACACAATTTATTGATATATCTTGTTTTTTCCGCCACTAATTAGGCTTTCTTTGGGTGGTACATTTTGCTAAGGATTATTTTTTCATAAATGCATTTCAACAGGATTAATAAGAAAAAAATTGAAAAAATTCATTATTTCTCAGTTTTCATCCATTATAGCTTTAAAATAATCCACGCTATCATAATTAAAACCTATGTATTTTATTTGCCTGTTTGTCTCGGTTATGACACCATTTAAATTTTGTCCCTATCAATGTATGGCACCAATATTTTATTTGGAAATAAAGGTGCATTTTTTCCGTTTTGCGTCCATCACCATTTACAAGCTTATAATTTAAAAAAATGTTCGTAGTATACCCCCTTCAAATGCATATTTAAAAAGTTCAGACCCTTAGGTAAGGATTTATTTATTTATTTTTTATCTTTATTTTTTTATTGTAATTTTTTTTCCCGTGAAAAAATGTATTTGGGTAATATCTTGGTGTGGGAAATAAACAGTTAATGTTTAACCCTCCTGGCGGTATAAAAAATACCGCCAGGAGGCAGCGCAGCAGTTTTTTTTTTTTTTATTATATCATGTAGCGAGCCCAGGGCTCGCTACATGATAGCCGCTGCTCAGCAGCATCCCCCCGCCCTCTTCGATCGCCTTCGGCGATCTCCGATCAGGAAATCCCGTTCAAAGAACGAGATTTCCTGGAAGGCTTCCCCCATCGCCATGGCGATGGGGCGGGATGACGTCACCGACGTCGGGACGTCATTGGGAGTCCCGAACCACCCCTCAGCGCTGCCTGGCACTGATTGGCCAGGCAGCGCACGGGGTCTGGGGGGGGGGGCGCGGCGTAACGGATATCGGCGATCGAGCGCGGGGCGGCGGCAATCAGTGTGCTGACGCAGCTAGCAAAGTGCTAGCTGCGTGCAGCAAAAAAAAATTAAACACATCGGCCCAGCAGGGCTGGAGAAAACCTCCTGCGTGTCCGCCAAGGAGGTTAATGTTATTATATGTGTAAATTGTAATGTAAAAATTATGTAGATGTAGTTTTACTATTTGGCCACAAGATGGCCACCTTGAGTTTTTTTTCTCCTTGTGCTTCTCGCTAACCGGAAGCACAAGGGGGATGAGGAAAATATTTTTTGCAGAAAGACTGAAGCCTCTAGTTAGAAAGCTTCGGTTTTTCTCCTGGGGACACGGATTGGTGATCGGGAACCATGTTTAAATATATCGATTACTGGGACCAATAAAAGTGTGTGTGTGTGTGTGTGTGTGTGTGTGTGTGTGTGTGGTACAGGGTTTGCTGTTTGTCAGGGGGCGGCTGCTGATAGCGGCTTTAGGCGGTAAAAAATACAAAGCCGGCCCTGCTTGGGGTGGCTAGTTTGTGATGGTAAGCTTGGACCCATGCAGCTTCTCATAGGAACAGGCAGGGATGGGACAAGGTAGAGGTGAGAGGGGCTCCTACAGTGGCAGTGACTGCAAGCCAGATAACTAGCGATTAAGGTGTTGGGAGGGGGGGGGGTGGGGGGGTGGGCCTGGGGCACATCTTAGTCTAATAGCAATCAGTGTGTGGGTGGGAAGGGAATGACAAGAGGTTTAAGCAGAATAGGAAGGCTGCAGGTTCTCTATGACGCTGTTTATTCTAACTATTTTATAATGAAATGCAATGTTTCTGGTTGCAATAATAACTGATAATGAAAATCCTTCATCTTCAACATGCTTTAACACCCGATCGCAAATAAGCAAGTAGATTTGACTGAAGTGTGGCTTCACTGTCTGCCTGGTATTAGCAGTAGTGTTGGGCGAACATCTAGATGTTCGGGTTCGGGCCGAACAGGCCGAACATGGCCGCGATGTTCGGGTGTTCGACCCGAACTCCGAACATAATGGAAGTCAATGGGGACCCGAACTTTTGTGCTTTGTAAAGCCTCCTTACATGCTACATACCCCAAATTTACAGGGTATGTGCACCTTGGGAGTGGGTACAAGAGGAAAAATTTTTTTAGCAAAAAGAGGTTATAGTTTTTGAGAAAATCGATTTTAAAGTTTCAAAGGGAAAACTGTCTTTTAAATGCGGGAAATGTCTGTTTTCTTTGCACAGGTAACATGCTTTTTGTCGGCATGCAGTCATAAATGTAATACATATAAGAGGTTCCAGGAAAAAGGACCGGTAACGCTAACCCAGCAGCAGCACACGTGATGGAACAGGAGGAGGGTGGCGCAGGAGGAGAAGGCCACGCTTTGTGAGACACAACAACCCAGGCCTTGCATGAGGACAAGAAGCGTGCGGATAGCATGCTTTGTACCGCCATGCAGTCATAAATTTAATAAAGATAAGTGGTTCAATAAACAGGGACCACGCGGCAACGCTAACCCAGCAGCAGCAGACGTGATGGAACAGGAGGAGGCGCAGGAGGAGAAGGCCACGCTTTGTGAGACACAACAACCCAGGCCTTGCATGAGGACAAGAAGCGTGCGGATAGCATGCTTTGTACCGCCATGCAGTCATAAATGTAATAAAGATAAGAGGTTCCATAAACAGGGACCGGCAACGCTAACCCAGCAGCAGCAGCAGCACACGTGATGGAACAGGAGCAGGCGCAGGAGGAGAAGGCCACGCTTTGTGAGACACAACAACCCAGGCCTTGCATGAGGTACCGCCATGCAGTCATAAATGTAATAAAGATAAGTGGTTCAATAAACAGGGACCACGCGGCAACGCTAACCCAGCAGCAGCAGACGTGATGGAACAGGAGGAGGCGCAGGAGGAGAAGGCCACGCTTTGTGAGACACAACAACCCAGGCCTTGCATGAGGACAAGAAGGGTGCGGATAGCATGCTTTGTACCGCCATGCAGTCATAAATGTAATAAAGATAAGTGGTTCAATAAACAGGGACCACGCGGCAACGCTAACCCAGCAGCAGCAGACGTGATGGAACAGGAGGAGGCGCAGGAGGAGAAGGCCACGCTTTGTGAGACACAACAACCCAGGCCTTGCATGAGGTACCGCCATGCAGTCATAAATGTAATAAAGATAAGTGGTTCAATAAACAGGGACCACGCGGCAACGCTAACCCAGCAGCAGCAGACGTGATGGAACAGGAGGAGGCGCAGGAGGAGAAGGCCACGCTTTGTGAGACACAACAACCCAGGCCTTGCATGAGGACAAGAAGGGTGCGGATAGCATGCTTTGTACCGCCATGCAGTCATAAATGTAATAAAGATAAGTGGTTCAATAAACAGGGACCACGCGGCAACGCTAACCCAGCAGCAGCAGACGTGATGGAACAGGAGGAGGCGCAGGAGGAGAAGGCCACGCTTTGTGAGACACAACAACCCAGGCCTTGCATGAGGTACCGCCATGCAGTCATAAATGTAATAAAGATAAGTGGTTCAATAAACAGGGACCACGCGGCAACGCTAACCCAGCAGCAGCAGACGTGATGGAACAGGAGGAGGCGCAGGAGGAGAAGGCCACGCTTTGTGAGACACAACAACCCAGGCCTTGCATGAGGACAAGAAGGGTGCGGATAGCATGCTTTGTACCGCCATGCAGTCATAAATGTAATAAAGATAAGTGGTTCAATAAACAGGGACCACGCGGCAACGCTAACCCAGCAGCAGCAGACGTGATGGAACAGGAGGAGGCGCAGGAGGAGAAGGCCACGCTTTGTGAGACACAACAACCCAGGCCTTGCATGAGGACAAGAAGCGTGCGGATAGCATGCTTTGTACCGCCATGCAGTCATAAATGTAATAAAGATAAGTGGTTCAATAAACAGGGACCGGCAACGCTAACCCAGCAGCAGCAGCAGCACACGTGATGGAACAGGAGCAGGCGCAGGAGGAGAAGGCCATGCTTTTTGAGACACAACAACCCAGGCCTTGCATGAGGACAAAAAGCGTGCGGATATAGCAGCAATGCTTTTTGCCGCCATGCAGTCATAAATGTAATACAGATGAGAGGTTCAATAAACAGGGACCGGTAACGCTACACCATCCCAGATGTTCATTGGTCATGTTACTTGGTTGGGGTCCTGGAGTGTTGCGTAGTCGTTTCCAATCCAGGATTGATTCATTTTAATTTGAGTCAGACGGTCTGCATTTTCTGTGGAGAGGCGGATACGCCGATCTGTGACGATGCCTCCGGCAGCACTGAAACAGCGTTCCGACATAACGCTGGCTGCCGGGCAAGCCAGCACCTCTATTGCGTACATTGCCAGTTCGTGCCAGGTGTCTAGCTTCGATACCCAATAGTTGAAGGGTGCAGATGGATTGTTCGACACAGCTACGTCATCTGACATGTAGTCCTTAACCATCTTCTCCAGGCGATCGGTGTTGGAGGTGGATCTGCACGCTTCCTGTTCAGTGGGCTGCTGCTGCATGGGTGTCAGAACATTTTCCCACTCCAAGGACACTGCCGATACCGTTCCCTTTTGGGCACTAGCTGCGGCTTGCGTTGTTTGCTGCCCTCCTGGTCGTCCTGGGTTTGCGGAAGTCAGTCTGTCGGCGTACAACTGGCTAGAGGAGGGGGAGGATGTCAATCTCCTCTCTAAAGTCTCCACAAGGGCCTGCTGGTATTCTTCCATTTTGACCTGTCTGACTCTTTCTTCAAGCAGTTTTGGAACATTGTGTTTGTACCGTGGATCCAGAAGGGTATAAACCCAGTAATTGGTGTTGTCCAGAATGCGCACAATGCGTGGGTCGCGTTCAATGCAGTCTAGCATGAATTGAGCCATGTGTGCAAGAGTCCTACCAGAATCCTCATCATCCTCTTGCGAGCGTTGTGATAGTTGTTGTGATGCATCATAGTCGTCACCTTCCTCCTGGTCTGCTTCTGCTGACCATTCGCGCTGAATTGTGGAAGTCCAACGTGCACCGCTCTGGCCCTCGTCAGTGGTGGCATGAAATTCCTGCTCCAACTCCAGCTGTTCCTCCTCCTCTTCTTCGTCATAGCTGCTGGGGCCAGCGTTCCCTGAGGCGGATGGCCTGATGTTGGTACCATCACGCTGCTCGTTTTCTCCTTCAGATTCCCCCAGTTGCATCATGACAGCTGTTTCCTTGATTTTCAACATTGACCTCTTCAGTAAACACAGCAGTGGTATGGTAATGCTGACTGAAGAGTTGTCACTGCTCACAAGCAACGTGGATTGCTCAAAATTTTGGAGGACTTGGCAGAGGTCCAACATGTTGGCCCAATCGGATCCACAGAAGCTTGGCAGCTGGCCGGATGCGCCTCGGTACTGCGCCGTCATGTACTGGACCACTGCACTCTTCTGCTCACAAAAGCGTGCTAGCATGTGCAGCGTAGAATTCCAGCGCGTAGGGACATCACACAGCAAGCGATGGTGGGGGAGATTGAAGCGCTCCTGCATCTTGGCGAGTGCCCCCGAAGCAGTACTGGAATTTCTACAATGTTTGGCCACTCGACGCACCTTCAACAGAAGATCGGCCACGCCTGGGTATGTCCTCAGGAACCGCTGAACTACTAGGTTCATCACGTGCGCCAGGCAAGGGATGTGTGTCAGCTTAGCCAACCTTAAAGCGCGAATGAGATTACTCCCATTATCACACACAACCATGCCCGGTTTCAAGTCCAGCGGTGCCAGCCACAAATCCGTCTGTTCCTTTATTCCCTTCCAAATTTCCTCCCCTGTGTGCTGCTTATCCCCAAGGCAGATCAGCTTCAGCAACGCTTGCTGACGCATGCCAACAGCTGTGCTACACTGCTTCCACGATCCTACTGCTGCTGGGTTAGCGTTTCCGGATGAGGTACAGCTTTGAGATGCGTTGGAGGAGAAGGAGTCAGAGAGGTAGGTGCTGCTGTTGTTATCCAGTGGGAGGGACGGCGGTGCAGCTGTTTGCGGCGTGGGCAACACCCGCGCCGTAGCAGGTGAGGAATCGCTGCCAGGCTCCACAAGGTTCACCCAGTGCGCGGTAAGGGAGATGTATCGACCCTAGCCGAACGCACTCGTCCAAGTGTCAGTGGTGAGGTGAACCTTGCAGGCAACGGCATTCTTCAAGCTTCGGGTTATTTTGCTGACCACGTGCTCATGCAACTCAGGCACTGCAGAGCGCGCAAAGTGGTAGCGGCTGGGAACCACGTAACGTGGGATGGCCACTGACATCATGCCCTTGAAGCTGTTTGTCTCCACCACTCGATATGGCAGCATTTCGCAGGCCAGAAGCTTGGCTATGCTGGCTGTTACTGCCACGGCCCGGGGGTCATTTGCTGGCAATTTCCTCTTGCGCTCAAACATCTCCGACACAGACAACTGAACCGTAGCGCTGCACACGGAAGAGCTGTTGGTTGTTGTGTTTGATGAACACTGGGAGACCTCAAGAGCACTACTCCGGAAAGTGACAGTGTCAGCGTCGTCTGATGTTTGTGAATGTTGTGAACCACGCAATGGCTGGGCTACTGCTGCTGCTGAGGCGGGTCTGGTGGTGAGTCTGGTGAACCCAAGGGAGGCAGTGTTGCTGGTACCCTGTCCTGCCGCGTTTGCCCACAGAGTGGGATGTTTGGATAGCATGTGGCGGCTCATGCTGGTGGTGGAGAGGTTGTTAATACTTTTCCCCCTGCTCAGGCGAGTCTTGCACACCTTGCAAATCGCCATGGTAACATCCTCAGTGCAGTCTTCAAAGAAAGCCCAGACTTTGGAGCACCTGCCTCCTTGCTGGCGATTTCTGTTTCCTCCTCTTTTGCCTCTCACTCTAACTTCCACGCTTGTGGTGCCTGAAATTGCGCGCCGCCTACCTTGTGGCACAAGGCGAACTCGTGCAGCAGTAGGTTCTTCAACAGACTCATCTGTGCTGCTGCTACGACGGCGATGTTCTCGTTCACAAATAAAATCTGGGTCTCTGTCCACATTGTCCATACCCTCCTCTTCCATCTCCTCAAACTCGTCATATGTCATTGTGGGGGGCCGCCGCCGTGGAGTAGAGCTCCCCAGATCAACCTCTGCGCAGCTCACTCCAACGTCGTCTTCCAGATCTTGTCGGCCGACCTCCTGCAATTGCAACCCCTCCTGCCCAACTTGCTCTGGGATTTGGGTTTCCGAGTCCTCCTCGGACTCGCCTTGTATTTCAGTGCGCGGTGCATTTCCCACAGTTAATGGTTGTGAATCCGGGCACAACATTTCTGGCTGTTCCTCCATTGACCTTTCATAGGTGGAAGTTTGTTGGGCTGGGAATAGCTCCTGCGAATACCCCATTGTGTCCTGAGGTAATTCATAGGACTGGTTATCTGGCAGTTGTGTGCGTGGTGTCGCTGCCGGTTGTGTCAGCTTTGTGCCCACTGGCTCCTTGTAACTGGCTGAGGACTCGGACCTCGTGCGTGATGTGCTGGTGCTGCTTAACCCACTGCTGGACGCTTGAGAGGTCATCCAAGTAATTATCTGGTCCTGTTCTTTTGGATTTGTGAGGGTTGTTGTCCTGGACAACATGGGCGGTATTGAGTGGGTTTTCTTGGGTGCTCCCCTGTGGCCTGTACGTGAACCGTCAGGGGAAACACCTCTTCCCTTGCCCCTTCCTCTTTCACCGGATTTCTTCCTCATTTCACTTATCCTTACAGTACACGCTGACTGGCAGCAGTACAGTGGCAGTACAGAAATGCTATACAGTACCACTATTCCCAGCAGCGACACAGAGCACAATGCTATACAGTGGCGGGTGAGCGGTGTACTACTGTTCCCAGGCCCAGCAGACACAGAGTGGAAGTAAACACAATGCTATATAGTCTGGCTGAGCGGTGTACACAGAGTGGCAGTACACACAATGCTATATAGTCTGGCTAAGCCGTGTACACAGAGTGTCAGAAAACACAATGCTATATATAGCGTGGCTGAGCGAGGTGCACAGTGGCAGTACACACAATGCTTTATAGTCAGGCTGAGCCGTGTACACAGAGTGTCAGTAAACAATGGTATATAGTCTGGCTGAGCGGTGTACACAGAGTGTCAGTAAACAACGGTATATAGTCTGGCTGAGCGGTGTACACAGAGTGGCAGTAAACACAATGCTATATATAGCGTGGCTGAGCGAGGTGCACAGTGGCAGTACACACAATGCTATATAGCCAGGCTAAGCCGTGTACACAGAGTGTCAGAAAACACAATGCTATATATAGCGTGGCTGAGCGAGGTGCACAGTGGCAGTACACACAATGCTTTATAGTCAGGCTGAGCCGTGTACACAGAGTGTCAGTAAACAATGGTATATAGTCTGGCTGAGCGGTGTACACAGAGTGTCAGTAAACAACGGTATATAGTCTGGCTGAGCGGTGTACACAGAGTGGCAGTAAACACAATGCTATATATAGTGTGGCTGAGCGAGGTGCACAGTGGCAGTACACACAATGCTATAGAGCCAGGCTAAGCCGTGTACACAGAGTGTCAGAAAACACAATGCTATATATAGCGTGGCTGAGCGAGGTGCACAGTGGCAGTACACACAATGCTATATTAGTCAGGCTAAGCCGTGTACACAGAGTGTCAGAAAACACAATGCTATATATAGCGTGGCTGAGCGAGGTGCACAGTGGCAGTACACACAATGCTATATATAGCGTGGCTGAGCGAGGTGCACAGTGGCAGTACACACAATGCTATATATAGCGTGGCTGAGCGAGGTGCACAGTGGCAGTACACACAATGCTATATTAGTCAGGCTAAGCCGTGTACACAGAGTGTCAGAAAACACAATGCTATATATATAGCGTGGCTGAGCGAGGTGCACAGTGGCAGTACACACAATGCTATATATAGCGTGGCTGAGCGAGGTGCACAGTGGCAGTACACACAATGCTATATATAGCGTGGCTGAGCGAGGTGCACAGTGGCAGTACACACAATGCTATATTAGTCAGGCTAAGCCGTGTACACAGAGTGTCAGAAAACACAATGCTATATATAGCGTGGCTGAGCGAGGTGCACAGTGGCAGTACACACAATGCTATATATAGCGTGGCTGAGCGAGGTGCACAGTGGCAGTACACACAATGCTATATATAGCGTGGCTGAGCGAGGTGCACAGTGGCAGTACACACAATGCTATATATAGCGTGGCTGAGCGAGGTGCACAGTGGCAGTACACACAATGCTATATTAGTCAGGCTAGCCTAAGCCGTGTACACAGAGTGTCAGAAAACACAATGCTATATATATAGCGTGGCTGAGCGAGGTGCACAGTGGCAGTACACACAATGCTATATATAGCGTGGCTGAGCGAGGTGCACAGTGGCAGTACACACAATGCTATATATAGCGTGGCTGAGCGAGGTGCACAGTGGCAGTACACACAATGCTATATTAGTCAGGCTAAGCCGTGTACACAGAGTGTCAGAAAACACAATGCTATATATATAGCGTGGCTGAGCGAGGTGCACAGTGGCAGTACACACAATGCTATATATAGCGTGGCTGAGCGAGGTGCACAGTGGCAGTACACACAATGCTATATATAGCGTGGCTGAGCGAGGTGCACAGTGGCAGTACACACAATGCTATATTAGTCAGGCTAAGCCGTGTACACAGAGTGTCAGAAAACACAATGCTATATATATAGCGTGGCTGAGCGAGGTGCACAGTGGCAGTACACACAATGCTATATATAGCGTGGCTGAGCGAGGTGCACAGTGGCAGTACACACAATGCTATATTAGTCAGGCTAAGCCGTGTACACAGAGTGTCAGAAAACACAATGCTATATATATAGCGTGGCTGAGCGAGGTGCACAGTGGCAGTACACACAATGCTATATATAGCGTGGCTGAGCGAAGTGCACAGTGGCAGTACACACAATGCTATATATAGCGTGGCTGAGCGAGGTGCACAGTGGCAGTACACACAATGCTATATATAGCGTGGCTGAGCGAGGTGCACAGTGGCAGTACACACAATGCTATATCAGTCAGGCTAGCCTAAGCCGTGTACACAGAGTGTCAGAAAACACAATGCTATATATATAGCGTGGCTGAGCGAGGTACACAGTGGCAGTAAACAATGCTATATATAGTGTGGCTGAGCGAGCGGTGTACTACTGTTCCCAGCAGCGACACACAATGACTGGGGGGGACCCTGGCTAGCGTGGCTGGAGAGCGAACTACCCTGCCTGCCTACCCAAAGCTAAACCCACAGACAAATGGCGGAGATATGACGTGGTTCGGGTATTTATTTACCCGAACCACGTGACCGTTCGGCCAATCAGAGCGCGTTCGGGCCCGAACCACGTGACCCGTTCGGCCAATCACAGCGCTAGCCGAACGTTCGGGGAACGTTCGGCCATGCGCTCTTAGTTCGGCCATGTGGCCGAACGGTTTGGCCGAGCACCGTCAGGTGTTCGGCCGAACTCGAACATCACCCGAACAGGGTGATGTTCTGCAGAACCCGAACAGTGGCGAACACTGTTCGCCCAACACTAATTAGCAGACGTGTGATTACTGAAACCAAGATCAGCATGACAGTCAGGGAAGTGGTTTTTTTAAGGAAATAGAGGTCAGTCTCCAAATTCTTCTCGCATCTGGTTTTCTTTCAAGAGATGAACTAACATAAAAGATTTATACATGCCCATTTTACATTGGGACCCCCCAAGAACTCTATACATAAAAATTGAGACGGTGCACCAAAACCTGCCAATGGCAACTAGTGTCATAGGTGCAAGAAGGGGATGGGGAACACTTTGTTAATGATAACCACTATTCAAAGTATCTATAGAAGTGATTATTATGAGCATAGGACCAATAGATAGCTAATACTGTAGTTGAGAGAGGGCCCCTCTGGCCCAAGGGCCCCAATGCGGTCGCAACCTCTGCAACCCCTATTGCTAAGTCCCTGGAGAGGAGTCTTCTGCGGGTGAGTAAATGCTTTTTTTTTTTTGATACAGGGGATCATTCGTTTTTGGTGAAACGCTGCCCACATGATTATTTTCTAGTGAAATATTGCTGCAATATCATTATTTTGTGATGAAACGCTGGCCACATTATGATTATTTTATGGTGAAAAGCCTGCCACATTACGATTATTTTATGGTGAAACGCTGCCCACATTACTATTTTCTAGTGAAACATTGCCGCATTACAAATATTTTCTGGTGAAACGCTGCCCACATTATAATTATTTTCTAGTAAAATATTGCTGCATTACGATTATTTTCCTGTGCAAGATTGCCACATTACAATTATTTTATTGTGAATCATTGTTGCGTTATGATTATTTTATGGTGAAACACTACTGCACTGCTTGCATTTCATGTGTCGGAAGTAATAGTTCTTGTATTTCATTTGTCGAAGGTAATGGTTCTTGCATTTCATGTGTCGGAAGTAATGGTTCTTGCATTTCATGTGTCGGAAATAATGGTTCTTGCATTTCATGTGTCGGAAGTAATGGTTTTTGCATTTCATGTGTCGGAAGTAATGGTTCTTGCATTTCATGTGTCGGAAGTAATGGTTCTTGCATTTCATGTGTCGGAAGTAATGGTTCTTGCATTTCATGTGTCGGAAGTAATGGTTCTTGCATTTCATGTGTTGGAAGTAATGGTTCTTGCATTTCATGTGTTGGAAGTAATGGTTCTTGCATACCTGCCTCAGTGTTATGCATTACATTACAGTTAGCCCCACCCACATGTCATGACCACACCCATTTTTTCATGCGTCGCACTAGCATTACTGAAAAATGTGCTCGAACATGATGCCCCCTTCACATTTCTGATTGCCCCCTCATATGTGCCTTTTTAGAACTGGCCCTGTTGTTCCTACAAAGTCAGCTTGTTTTGACAGCCCTAGAACAAACTGCCCAGCTTCACCTCCCATGACTGCGCCTTATTAGCACATTAAATAGAAGTGAATTATTTTTAATTAGTTTTAAACAATGTTTCTTACAGGGCATGGGACTCCAATTAGCATCAGCCATCTATTAGAAGGATCTTAAACTGGACGTGACACCTGTAAGTTGTGCAGGCGGCTGGAGTCGTACCCCCTAGGGAGGGAGACCATTCATTCATTAGAAATTAGCAGGAATGTTTGAGTAAGACAATTACCCCAGGGCCTCTGGAAAGAAGGGCCGTCAAGATGTAATGGAGCTTGAGAGATGATGTTTTGAAGTAGGTCATATCTCAGTCCCCTCTGCCCTCCAACAAAGACAAGGGAGAGGTTATTACTTAGAGAAATGTTTTATCATTCACTATGATAGTTTCATTATATCCGCAAGTTTTCTTCATCTCTCTTCCTCCCCGCAAATAAATTAAAGGACCACTAACGTGGAAAATTGTAAAATTTTAAATATATGTAAACACATACAAATAAGAAGTATGTTTCTTCCAGAGTAAAATGAGCTATACATTACTTTTCTCCTATGTTGCTGTCACTTACAGTCGTTAGTAGAAATCTGTTTGAACTGACAGGTATTTGACTAGTTCATGGGAGATTCTCAGAATTTCATAAATTTTTGACAAAAGCACTCTCTGTAAAGGATCTATGAAAAAGATGCAGGTTGCCCCTCCTACCAGTTAGCACACATTTCTGGCAGTTTGACTAAGCAAATGCCGTTCACTAAGAGCTTCTGAAAATGAATAAAACCCGGAGACTCCCCCATGAGGAGATCGGCTGGTACAAAACCTGGCAGTTCTGTCAGATTTCTACTACTACAGCTGCCCTGTGCTCACGCTATCACGGAACGATCCGGTACCTTGCAGGGACCCACTTTCAGTTCCAGTGACTCGAGTGAAAGTCGATGGCCACTGGGCCTGCGCGACCGCGGTTACCCGTGTCCTTGATAGCGCTCCTGTCGCCAGGAGCGTCCTGGGCATGCGCAGTACGAGATTTTCTCTTACTGCACATGTGCAGGGCGCTCCCAGCAATGGGAGCGTGACACAGAAAGCACACGACCAGGGCCACACCAGCGCAGTGGCCAGCGACTCGCTGATACACTGGAACCGACAGTGGGTCCCTGCATGGTACCGGAGGATCGTTCCATGACAGCGTAGGCACAGGGCAGCTGCCCCTGGTGGTGCCTAACCCTAACCACCCCCCTGGTGGGACCAAACCCTAACCACCCCCCTGGTGGTGCCTAACCCTAACCACCCCCCTGGTGGTGCCTAACCCTAACCACACCGCTGGTGGTGCCTGCCTAACCCTAAGACCTCCCTGGTGGTGCCTAACCCTAAATCTCCCCTGGTGGTGCCTAACCCTAACCACCTCCCTGGTGGTGCCTAACCCTAAATCTCCCCTGATGGTGCCTAACCCTAACCTTGACAGTGTTACATTAACCTCCTTGCCGGTCTGATTCTTTCCAGATTTTAGGGTCTAAAAGAGGTGCAATTTTTTTCCACTCATTCAGACCCTAAAACCTGAAAAAAATCATTCTGGCAGGGAGATCTGCAGCAGAATAAAAAATTTACCTTCCTGGGCTCCAGCGCTGCAGTTATCATTTTGACCACAAGATGGCGCTAATATACATATAAACGAACGTCTCTATATTTCTCTAATATAGAGAAGTTTGTTTTAAATATTAGCCCCGCCCCCGATGACATCACGCCGCCGCCACCGCTCCGCTGCTCCGATTGGGCGCCGGGTCCCCGGAAGAATAGCAGGGACATGGGGATCCCAGCGGCCAGGGAAAGACCCCACACTGCCGGGGAGAGAGTCTGGAGTCCCGCTGCACAGCGAGATCGCGCGCGGGACTCCAAAACTGTCAGGTAAAGCGCTGCACTGCCTACCCTGACCTGAGCTCGGGATCACCGCTAACAGCTTATTTTTTTTATCCCGAGCTCAGGTCGGGAAAACCGGCAAGGAGGTTAAATCCATTCACCGTTTTGCAGTTAAATAACGTGTGCAGTTTGGCTTATGTAGGGCGCTATTGATAAATAACGTTAGTGTGTGCCGTTTTTCTTTTCTTCCCTGTGCGCCATTATTATGCAGTACTAACGATAAATAGCGATAAGCGTATCTTTTTAATGCAGGGCCATTTTTATGCATAGGCGCTGTGCGCCATTCACTGATCCGTGCCGTGTACCCTGGTCGGTGTGATATCAAACGTCATTACCGCTGATCGAGCACCGGCAACTGAGATTTTCCAGCATGTTCCATTGATCCTTTCAACCCATTTTGGCCCGATATCGATCAAAAGGTGGGGCGGTCAGGTTGTGGCACCAATTATTTTCCGATGTGATAAAATTATCGAATCGGGATGTCGATTGGCCCCCCAATATCGGGTGGTGTATGGGAACCTACAGGGCTTATTCACACTATGAGCGTTTCGTTTTTTGTTAAGCGCTGGCGATTTTCCAAATCGTCCTAAAAGTGCGTGTGCAATGATTTCCTATGAGAGAATGTTCACATGTGAGCGTTTCGATTTCTTTGAAATGACGTCAGGAAGTGAAAAAACGAATCGCTCAGCAAAAGCACTTAGAAAAGCTCTTTTAAAAAAGCTCAATAAATCGCTCAGCACTTGCGATAGCGCTGGCGATTTATGATGTGAACAAGGCCTTAACCAGACCTGCAGAATATTTGGGAAGTATGAAGTTAAATGGAGACAGAAGTAATTCCTCTGTCCTCTGGGTTTTTATCTGAACACTTGATATTATTCTACATCTGCTGTTCCACACCCACACAGAACTGCATACAGATGAGACCTCAGTCACCTTCACTGATGTGCTCAATGAGAATCCCAGTCATTTCAGCAACACCTACACACCGCTGTGAGAGCTCCTGCAGATGAGGGGCTCACAGACTTTCACAACATATTAAACATATACCAGCGGCGACACTTACTCTGACGTAAAAGCAAACCGCGTCCCAAAATAAGCATTTAACTTCATGGCATATATCTTACAGTTCATGAGATGCTAAGCTAATGGACCTAAAATGTAATAAAAAGGGGCCATATTAACTTATCTGGGGCCTCTTCCAGCCCCTGTAGTCATTCTGGACCCTCACTGTCATTCTGCTCTGTTCTATTCAACTGCTTAGCCCCTCCAAAACTTGTCCGCGGGGGCCAGTCGTGGGCTACTGCGGAAACGCATCCCTGTCTGCGCACCTCCTCAATCATAGTTTCCCTTTTAACCAGCCTGGCGGTATGGACGAGCTCAGCTCGTCCATCACCGCCGGAGGCTGCCGCTCAGGCCCTGCTGGGCCGATTTGCATGAAATAAAGTGCAGCACACGCAGCCGGCACTTTGCCAGCCGCGTGTGCTGCCTGATCGCCGCCGCCCTGCGGCGATCCGCCGCGAGCAGCGGCGAAAGAGGGTCCCCCCAGCCGCCCGAGCCCTGCGCAGCCGGAACAAATAGTTCCGGCCAGCGCTAAGGGCTGGATCGGAGGCGGCAGACGTCAGGACGTCGGCTGACGTCGATGACGTCACTCCGCTCGTCGCTATGGCGACGATCTAAGCAAAACAAGGAAGGCCGCTCATTGCGGCCTTCCTTGTTTATTCTGGGCGCCGGAGGCGATCGGAAGAACGCCTCCGGAGCGCCCTCTAGTGGGCTTTCATGCAGCCAACTTTCAGTTGGCTGCATGAAATAGTTTTTTTTTTATTAAAAAAAACCCCTCCCGCAGCCTCCCTGGCGATCTTATCAGAACGCCAGGGTGGTTAATGGACAATGCCAGTGCCCTACAGTGCCTTATGGTAAATCCAGCCCTGTGTACAAGGGACACTCGGCTGTCCCTCAGAGCAGCTGAAAATCTAAGCCCTCTCATAGGCTGATGCCTATGAGAGGCGGAGAAGAGGACGGACCGCCGTCCTATTCAATTCAGGACGGGGAAGGGGGTGGGAGGAAGGGAAAGTCTGACTGTATATACTAAATAAAAAACAAAAACAAAGGATCGCAGGAGTGATCAGACACCTCCAAAAGAATGTCCTGTTAAGGACAATAAAAGGAGGTTAGATTCATTTGTGTGCTGAGTTGTGGGGCTGTGCAGCAACCTGACAAAGCTGCACAGCCCTGTGTTGTGAAAAATAGCCTGGTCACTATGGGGGTGTAAGCCTGTGGTCTTGAAGTGGTTAAATGACAACCGAAGTGAGAAGAATAGGGAGGCTGCCATGTTTATTTCCTTTAAAACAATACCAGTTGCCTGGCAGCCCTGCTGAAACAAGCATGCGGCTAATCTTGTCAGATCTGACAAGAATGTCAGAAACACCTGATCTGCTGCATGCTTGTTCAGGGTCTATGGCTAAAAGTATTATTAGAGGCAGAGGATCAGCAGACCTGCCAGGCAACTGGTATTGTTTAAAAGGAAATAAATATGGCATCCTCCATATACCTCTTGTTACAGTTGTTCTTTAAAACAAAGTACTGTAGTGACTACAACAGCATAAACCTATTTTGGAAAATATAACTGTCAGATTTATAATACGCCTGGTGCCACCTAGTGTCCAGTTATCCATAAACACCCTGTTACCTTTTTTTTTTCATTTTTTGATTCTTTTCATTTGCTTAATATAACTTTATTGGTTTTTACAGCGATGGAGAATTTCGTGTTAGAGGATTCACTGTCAAGTGGTGATTTCATTACAAGTTCCACAAAACCTTTAACCTCCGCTACGAAATTATTAACACCCCAATAAAGTTGTTTGCCCCCACGAAAGGCTGCCTTGGATTGGCCATTTAATAGGCGACTCCTTGGTTAATAGCTGTCTTGTGATTTTTCTGCCAGTTGCTGGTGCGTTTTCCCCAACAGACTATAATTGTTTCTGCGGTTTCACAAGTTCTCATTTCATCAGTGCCATTTTTACAATTCAGGGCTGTTAGATGATCTTATTCGATAAGTCACACACATCTAACGTTAAGCAGAGTGCTAAGAGGGCGCTGTGTTTTCTCAGGCCTGCTCTGTAGGTTTACTGGGCTTCTAGGACCACTTTGACTTGGATTATTAGATTGTTAAAATGTACAAAATTCTGTGAGAAAAACTGTGGGCTCCAATTTCCACAGAATTCGACAGTCACGCATCACTTTATAGAATTGTTGCCTGGTTACGATCATGTGTCCAGTGTTCTTTCCTGCTCAGGCTGGGGCACAAGGCTTCTGTCATACTGGTATCAACACACTTTTGCTTTTCATCTTTGGCAAAATGAGACTGCTTCACTTTTCTACTACCGAGCAGGAAATCAGTTTTCACCCTTTGACAGCGTTTCCTGGCGTTTAGTGGTTGCATTTTGACCCCCATAGGGGTACTTGCAGTAGTCGAGTGTAGATGATAAAATGAGACCATGGGATTGATTGCAGCGTTTGTGCAAACAACAGGAAAAGCTAGTAACACTGTTTAAAAAGCGCTGAACGATAAACGCGGCGACCACTGTTTTACGCCTGTTTGAACTGGCCCTTATATTGGTTCTTTTCTTTCTTCTTTTGCTGGTCTCTTCTCTGCTCACTACAGCTGTGAAAGTCCTGTGAGTTGCTGACACCCTAAAGCGTTATTTAGTAGTGGTCTTTCCCACTGCTTCTAGCTATAAACAAACTCCCCCAGGGCCAGACTTACCATAAGGCACTGTAGGCATGTGCCTACAGGCGCCTGATGATGGAAAGGTGGCCCACTCCCCTCCTAGAGCGCCTCTCTCCCTCCTGCCCTATGCAGAGTGCTGTTGAGAGTGTAAATGAGAGGTTACTCACTCTGCTATCGGCATTCTACTGACGAGAACTCCCTTCAGTCAGGGGCACCTCTAGCTACTTAATACTGAGGGTACTTCTGGCTACCTTATAATAAAGGACACCTGTAGCTACCTATGACAGGCAAGGGAAGTAAGAGAGAAGGGACAACTGGGACAGCCAGCACACTTGCAGTGCGGTTCGGCGGGGGTTTGTAGGTTCATGGAGGCTGAAGTCTAGAGTGCCAGAACATCTGTGCCTATAGGCTCCTGTGAGGTAAATCCGAACCTGAACTCCCCATACCTGTCCATAGAGCCAGAGCCGTTACTGTAAGTGTCCAGGCCGGATGCCAACTCCTCTGCAGGGCAGTTTCTTGGGCAGGGCGACTCTGGGCGCAGACTGGCAAGTAGAAGAAGGGGGCACAGGCAGAAGGACAAATGGAAGAAGAAAGATTACCAGTGCAATCACCTTCCTTGACTCCTCCTAGGCTGCCTGCGTCAGATGTGAAGTCATCATTTTACCACTGCATGATGACACCTGATGTCCTGTAGCGGTACTGCAAGCTGTCAGTGAGTGGTGCCCATGGAGGAGTTGGCTTTTCGGGCTCTCTTCGCCTGTGTGTTTTCCTGGTCCATCGCCCTGGATGCAATTTAGCCTAGAAACTGCCCTGCTCCTCTGATGTCGTTTCCGCAGTCTTCTTCTCCCTATAAAGGTCAAGTGCCACGCAGGGGAACCTCAAGCTTGTACCTCATCTAGGGCCCCATTTCAAGTGTACCCAAGGCAGTATTACAAAAAAATAAGATACTTACCTAAGAAGAGGGAAGTTTCTGGATCCTGCAGAGGCTTTTCATGTCCTCCTGGCCCCCATCATTGCTGCACACGGACCCCCGGAACATATCAGACAAGAGGTTGTGATATATGTTATGTGACTGTGCTTCTCTTCATGCACGAACCATGAGTGGTTCCGTGCTACTGTGCAGGTGTGACTGTGCTTGACAGCTGTCGCACATCTGCGCTCGTGCAAGAGGAGCATGGACACGATGTTCATGAGTGTCCCCGGCATTAGCGGTGGCCTGGAGGAAGATATGGGAAGTCTCTGGAGTATATTTCTCAGTTTTTTGGTTTATTGCCAGGGGTTCACTTTACAGGTAACCTGAAGTAAAAAAAACCTCACTTCAGGTTTGATGTTTACCTGAATAAACGAAAGGCTCTGAGTAGTATAGAGCCTCCCCATTCCTTCGCCTGGCTCATAGTTTCTACACCGTCTGCCAGTAAAGCTGTTTGACTTGAGCAGCTCTTCTGAACAACTTGCGTCCCGGAGAAGTTCCGAGGTCGAGTGCTTTGCACGTGCACTGAACAACTTTACCATCTAACACAGCAGAGGAACGAGAGCAACACAGAGAAGAGGGAAAGCTTTATACTATCAAGAGCCTTATCTTTACCTTGGTAAGTAAGAAACCTGAAATTAATTTCTCTCCAGTTTTCACTTTTTAGGCTTCTCAGAATAGTGCCTATATAAGATATATGATGCAAAATAATGCTGCTGTCATAGTAATGATGGAAGAAGAGTCCATCAGCGTATAGAAGAGGAGGACTAAGGACAAGTGGGACTCAGCCTTGCAAGAAACAAGAGTATAAGGCTTTCTCTCCATGGGTTGATTTTTGTATCAATGCCTACAGTAGATCTATCTATAAAAGAACAACTTGAGGCTTAACTAGTGGGCATAAAATCAAAAATCCATTCTTTATTTTTTTATCTGGTAAACAAGTAATAAGGTTGCTAACCAGGCAATCCAAAAGTTAAAAATCACTCTTATTTTTCTGTCATCATCTAACGTCATTTCCCAGTTTCCCTGGCTCTTATTTGGTACATTGCCGCACAAAGGAAGTTGCAGGGCATGCTGGGTTTTCTTTTTTTCTTCTTTACTTTCCCCTCAGACTTAACTAATGCAGTCTGATGGGCTGAAGCCTCTTTCCCTCCTGTTTTCTCCTCCCCAGGGATGTACCTAAGTAATCGAGAGCCTATGGCGAACACTGAAATTGCGCCCTTCCCCCCATCAGAGCCCCTTCCCCTCTAAAAACAGCATCCTTTCTCGTGTACATGTGTTATGGTTGCCTGTGTTTTTTGGCTCGGGATATTGCTGCAGTTCCACTTTTGGAAATATCTCTTCTTATTCCCTCTCTGTGAGAAAACGCGGAAAAGCCGCCGCATATACCAAGAGCAAGGCGGCTGACTCCACGTCCAAAGCGGCGGTTTGCACGCATAGACACGCGTCTGGTAGTATGATGGAATGCGGAAAAGCAGCCGCATGTTCTGACAGCAAAGCGGCTGTTTCCGCGTCCAACGCGGTGGTTTGCATGCAGCAGCGTGCGCTTGGTGTGGCTGGGTCTGTTAGTGCACATAGACAGATGGAGAGCTACGCGCGCGCGGGCCTGAACTCAGGACCTTTATACCAGCAGGGGAAGATCAGCCTATTCCTGCAGGACTCATGATTGGCTGAATGGCTCGGGCGGGGCGGCAGAGTCCAGCAACTATATATTCTGCTGCTTGTCAGTTGCTGGTTGTCTGCCATTGCTAACACTTGCGTGAAGGCACTCAGACCTTAGTCAGATCCTTACAGTGTGTTTGAACTAGGTGGACCTAGGAATTCACACTTAGCCAGATTCTGTTGATAGCTTAAAGTAATATTGAATTGTATTATTTGTTAGACTAGTTCCAGGGTGTTGATGATCACGGAACTCACACCCAAGACTAGGGAATTGTATTGTCATTCATGTTATGCTCCAGACTAGTTCCAGGGTGTTGATGATCACGGAACTCACACCCAAGACTAGGGAATAGTATTATCATTTATGTTATGCTCCAGACTAGTTCCACGGTGTTGTGAATACGGACCTCACACCCAAGACTAGGATTGTGCTACTACTGTATTACGTTAGCCCAGTTCAGGGCAAGACCTTATATTAGCAGCAGGGCTTCCTGCAACCCCAGCCTCGGTCCCTCGCTCAGGGGTCCACAGGCTACAGGAATATCACCCACAGTCAGGGGTGAATTCCTCAGGAGTCTCAGGCCGCCAGCTCCTCTGGTGGTCTTCACTCAGAGTTGTTACTGTTGCACCAAACACTTACACTCTCTCAGGTGTCTAGAGGTTAAACATATCTGATTATTGACGATTCCGCAGATCCTCAATAATCGGGTATATCTGTATTCTTGGGGATACTGCGGATCGCCAAGGATCAGATTCTCTCTCTGGTTGCTGACACCGATCGTTACACTCTCTATCCTTTTATCTAACACCAAGTCAAGTGCACCCTACATACATTAAATTAAGTAGCCATGTTCCCCAGATAACATAATTAATTTGATTTGAAATCTGAGTGACAGGGAGGTAAAGGGGCAGGCATGGCGGCGCAGCACAGGGGCAGGCATGGCGGCCATGGTGCTGTGGCGCCCATGGCATGAGCCATGCCTGCACCCCTCTAGATACACCTCTGCCCCTCCCACACCTCTCTGATTGACCAATATTTCTCAACGCACTTTCTACTGCAGAGCTGAGTGGGAGTGTCTGAAGACTGGGAAGAGGGCGGGCATCGATATACAAAAAGAGAAAGGAAGGAAATTATGTCAGGATTGGCTTCAAGATAGACACAGACAAAATGGAAAATCCTAAGAAGGATTTACTCTTTACTATAAAAAAAAATCACTAAAATCAAAATGTGGACAGTGCAATGCATATGTTATGTAAGTAGAGCAAGTATTTATCTACTTATATACGTGGGGTTTTTTGACTGACAGCTCCTCTTTAAATGCACATTCCTGACTCCTGTTCCAGGGGCACAGAGTCACTGCATATTTACGGCTAACTGGCTGTTTTGATGTTTTTGGTTAATGTACCTGAATAGATACTAAATGTATACATAGGTATATTACATTGGGTAGACATCCTTGTATGTAGTTCCCAGTAAGAAATGGACTTACCCTGAGGGGTTAACCTGGACTGTCACACTAGTCAGCTGACCAGGGGGGTGGGTCAATCATGGATGTGGTACACCAGTGTATACAAGTTTGCTGTGTTCCTAGGTTGTGTATACAACTGAAGAAGGCAAGTTTATTAACACCATTGGAGTGTCTCTTTCATTTCTTTGTTGGCTACATTTCCATGGACTGGTGACCCAATGAAGGCTAGAGCAACGGCGGACCATGTGTGTTAAGCCCCGGGTGTGGCTACTCCAGCACATTGTCTCACCACCGGACATAACATCTGAAACAGGTACCCAAGAGGTTAAAAACACAGCCTGGGGTATTCAGGGAAGCCTTGTTTGTTCCGATCGCTCTGCTGCTGGTTTTTACACAGTCCCTAGCTCTTATCACACTGTTATCACCTCTTCACGGCAGACGGTATTCTCCGTGTCAATACCGCCTCCTCTAATCTTTTATGAATTGACATTTGCTGACATGTGCAGGAGGAGTTCACCGCAGAAGACGGTAATTTACCTCACTGCTCGGGAATGTCAGATTTTCATGCGGTAACAGCTTTTATGAATTGGCACTTTAAGTGCTCGGTAAAGTCAGCTGTTTTCAGCATTACCGCATGCGGGAGTGCTTTATGAATCGAGGCCAATGTGTAAATGAATAATGAGAGTTTATTAACCAAAAGCAAAAAGGAACGTGACCAGCAATGTACAATAATCTCATGCACAGCAATGGTAAGATGCAATGATAATCTCATGCACAGCAATGGCAATAAATGCAAAGATATTCAAACATATACACAAGATAACTCTGCAGGCAAATGTATTCAGCTTGACATACACATGCCATATCGAGTATATACAAATAGATCTCCCTGCATAAAGAGTAATGCAGAACAACCCAATGTATATATATAATTAAGTGCACACAGACCCCGAAACCTGGTTAAAATATACACAGTAGATATTTAAAAATATATACAAGAGATAATTTGCAGTACAGAAGGAGCAAGCTAATGGGCAGTCATACAGGCAAAACATGAACCAGGATATCGAACCATACAATGTAGACGCTAGGCAAAGAACGGTCGAGAGCACGGCTAGAGGTCATACACAGAACAGCAAGAACACAGGATAACAGGACACAAGATACAAGGGCCAGAAACTCAGGCTAGGAGGGCCAGAACACAGATACGATGAGCTAGCACTGGAGTAGTGCTCAGGCTTGGCTTATATCTTTGTGCAGAGCCATCAGGTGATCATCAAAATCTCCTCCCAACTATAGTCTGTAGAGGAGAACAAGTTCTGGAGGAGTGAGCCCTCTACTGGCAGGCAGATAAACAACATGCTTCAAGGTTAGTTCATACTGACATCTGCTGGTGAAGAGAGGAAGTTCATGAAGCACATTCACAGAGATGTCGCCAGCAGAGGCAGAGCCTGACAGCATCATTACCATACTAGAACATGTGCAGCCATCACCACCCTATAACATGTGTATGGCAGGCATCATTACTCTCAGGGCCGAATTTACCATAAGGCACTGTAGGCACATGCCTACAAGCGCCTGATGATGGAAAGGCAACTCATTCCCTTCCCCAAGGACCTCCATCCCACCTTCCCTATGCAGAGTGCTGTTGAGAGTGTAAATGAGAGGTTACTCACCCAGCTTTCGGCATTCTACTTAAGAGATCTCCCTTCAGTCAGGTTCACCTCTAGCTACTTAATACTGAGGTTTCTCTAGCTACCTAATACTTGGGGGCACCTCTAGCTACCTAATATTGAGGGTACTTCTGCCTGCCTAATACTAAGGGGCACCTGTAGCTACCTATGATGGGCAAGGGAAGTAAGGGAGAAGTGACAGCTGGAGCAGCCAGCACACTTGCGGCACGGTTTGGATGGGGTTTGTAGATTCATGTTGGGTGAAGTCTAGGGTGACAGGACATCTGTGTCTATAGGCTCCTGTGAGGTAAATCCGGGCTTGATTACTCTCCTATAATAAGGGCAGCCATCATTACTCCACATAACAAGTGCAGCCATCACTACCCTCCTATAACAAGAGCAGCAATCATTACTCTACATAACAAGTGCAGCCATCACAATCACCATATTACATGTGCAGCCATCACAACCCTCCTATAAGAAGTGCAGCCATCATTACTCCACATAACAAGTGCAGCTATCTTTACCAATACATAACAAGTGGAACCTTCCTTACCCGTACATCACACATGCAAGCATCATTATTCTCCTTTAACAAGGGCAGGCATTATTACCTTCACCCCACAACATGCTCAGCCATTGTAAAAAGTGCACCAGCCATCAATTAGCCCCATAAAAAGTTCAGCCATCATTGCCCTTCTATAAGAAGTCATTATCCTTAAATAACAAATGTAACCATCATTATAACAAGTGCAGCGATCATTATCCTGTAACAAGTACAGGCATCAATCATTACTCCACATAATAAGTGCAGCAATCATTACCCTTAAATAACAAGTGCAGGCGTCATTACCCTCCTATAACAAGTGCACCCATCATTACCCTCCCATAACAAGGGCAACCTCTCTTATCCTCATGTAACAAGGTGTATGATCAACAAATAAATAACTCAAAATAAGGGATATCATATTTATTAAAGAGCATAAATGAAAGAATAATGCAAAAAGTGTTATTGAACAATGAAATTACTCAGCTAGTCTAACAGAAAGAATTGACAAACTTTGAGGCATCCCGTTAAGCGTCTGGCTTGGAAATCACCAAGCCACATTGATTAACTCGCATACGGTCACGGCTGGATTTCAGTGAGTATTGGATTCATTCTCTGCTGGCTGCTGACTGTTAGTGACAGCAGGGTCAGACTTGCTGCAGATAGGTAGGGAAAGCATTAGCTAGGCCTGTGTTCTTGTTCCTCACTTGCTGTGAAAGCATTTCAAACAGCCCTATTGAGGGCTAGCACATCGGTCTCCTGTGTGTTTTTTTCTTTGTTTGTGACACTCCACAGCCCACTGACACCCAGGGTTGTGCATAATGTTACTCCTGCCCTTCCAGGGATTAAAACCTGACTTTGCGTGAACTCTGTACATTTTGGTGGGACTTTTGGTATGGATCCCCCTCCGGCATGACACAGTCCAGGTGTTAGACCCCTTGAAACAACTTTTTCATCACTTTTGTGGCCAGTCTTGGTAGGTTTTAAAAATTTTCCTGCCCATTGAAATCTATGGCGGTTAGCCAGATTCGCCTGTTCGAACATTTTTCGGAAGTTCACGTTCGCTAACAGAAAATTCTATGTTTGCGACATCTCTAAATATCACTGCAGCTTTGTGCATCAACCCAAAAGTGCCATATCTTCAGTGTTGCCCCGTGAAAAGATATAATAAAATATTTACCTACATATCAGAGGTTTACTCACTTTTGTGAGAGTATCTATCTTCAGATATACTGCATGCTACTGATATCTCTACTAGCTTATCATTTTTAGACAGGTACTTTTACTGATTTGGTGGAGTGAGTCTGGTTTTCCCTCATTGTTGCATACTTACAAATCACTTTTGACTTTTATTAAAGGATACCCGAAGTGACATGTGACATGATGAGATAGACGTGTATGTACAGTGCCTAGTCAACAAATAACTATGCTGTGTTCCTTTTTCTGCCTGAAAGAGTTAAATATCAGGTATGCAAGTGGCTGACTCAGTCCTGACTCAGACAGGAAGTGACTACAGAGTGACCCTCACTGATAAGAAATTCCCCTTTTTGTCTCTTTCTTGCTCTCAGAGGCCATTTTCTGCTAGGAAAGTGTTTTATAGTTGGAATTTCTTATCAGTGAGAGTCACACTGTAGTCACTTCCTGTCTGATTCAGGACTGAGTCAGCCACTTACATACCTGATATTTAACTCTTTCAGACAGAGAAAGAAAAAAAGGAACACAGCATAGTTATTTGTGTGTTAGGCACTGTACATACACATGTCTATCTCATCATGTCACTTCGGGTATCCTTTAACCCTCTGGGCGATACAATTGCATCGCCCAGGAAGGGGCGCAGCACTTTTTTTTTATTTTTTATTTTTTAAATCATGTAGCGATCCCTGGGCTCGCTACATGATAGCCGCTGCGCAGCGGCATCCCCCCACCCACTGCGATCGCCTTCGGTGATCAGAGTAAGCAGGAAATCCCGTTCAGAACGGGATTTCCTGCTGGGCTTTCCCGGTCGCCATGGCGATGGGGCGGGATGACGCCACCGACGTCATGACGTCAGAGGGAGTCCCGATCCACCCCTCAGCGCTGCCTGGCACTGATTGGCCAGGCTGCGCAAGGGGTCTGGGGGGGGGGGCTGTGCGGCACGGCGGGTAGCGGTGGATCGGAGGCGAGCGGAAGTTACATGCAGCTAGCAAAGTGCTAGCTGCGTGTAACAAAAAAAAAATATGAAAATCGGCCCACCAGGGCCTGAGAAATCCTCCTGCGCGATATACCCCGAGCTCAGCTCGGGATTATCGCCCAGGAGGTTAACACTTTAGAAGCAAGTTTAAATGTTAAAGGACAACTGAAGTGAGAGGTATATGGAGGCTGCCATATTAATTTCTTTTCAAACAATCCCAGTTGCCTGGCAGTCCTGTTGTTGTATTTGGCTGCAGTAGTGTCTGAATAACTCCTGAAACAAGCATGCAGCTAATCTTGTCAGATCTGACAATAACGTCAGAAACACCTGATGTGCTGCATGCTTGTTCAGGGTCTATGGCTAAATGTATTAGAGGCAGAGGATCAGCAGGGTATTGCTTAAAAGGAAATAAATATGGAAGCCTCCAGATCCCTCTCACAGTCCCACTTCAGTTGTCCTTTAAGCCTTTTGTTAAATTGAAAAGCTGAGAGGAAGGGAAATAGATTTGTGCACTTGTAATGAGCTGCCCTAACGCTCACTGCTTTTGCTAATGACAGATTAACTACTCTGGCAAACACATTATAAATCTTTCTCCATTTTTTCATATTTTAGCACTAGGATTGTTTAATTTATCTCATTAATTTTTTCATTTGGGCAGGGTCCTCCTCCTTATGTATCCTACCTGTTACTGCACCTCCATTACCGTACACCCATTCTATGGATCTGAGTGAACTCTTGAGTGAACCTAACTTGCCTAATCTCCATGCTCCCATCCAGTGACTGATTAAGCATTACCTTGTACTCATAGGGCTCGATCCACAAAGCGGTGCTAACCGCTAACATGCTGTGAAAAGTGGTGTGTGCGCAATTTCACGGTTTAACGGTTATCGCACGCAAAAATTTGCGTTGGCGTGAATTTTCCGCACGTTAACGCCCGCGTTCGCGTGATAAATTTGTGTTATCGCGCGAACGTTAGTGCATGAAAAATTCAGGTTAACGCACGAACACAAATTTTTGCATGTGATAACCGTTTTTTGGCGCAAACCCTGTTTTTCGCACGAAAACATGCGAAAATGCGTGCAAAGCGATGCTAACAGCCATGCAAACTGTTAGCACCGTTTTGTGAATCAAGCCCATACTGTGCTGTGTGATCTGGTCTGCATGTATTCCTGTATTGCCATATTGCTGTATGTCCCCGCTAAATATAGTCTGTAACCTTAACTAATGTCCAGCGCTGCGTAATATGTTGACGCTTTATAAATACAATAAAAAAAATAAAATAAAATTTTAAGAGTAGCCAAACATTTGTGGTATTGGGTTGTTTTGTATTTTGTTTTTCGGGACAGATGGGGCTTTCTTTTGGTAGCACGTTCAGCAACATGTACAAGTACGGCACTTAACTTAAATTCAACTGATCGCCATTTCTTTAGAAGTAACACATGCCAGTTGTGAGTGACAGAACAACGTGAATGTTAGTCTGCTGCTTTTGATGAGCACAGTGTGCATGCTAGCATGTTCCTGTGGTTCCCACCAAGGGCAACAAATGGGGGGGCTAAGCAGAGTGTAATACCCTGGTGCCTGATGGCTACTCTCTGCAACGCTGCTGCCTCTAGGCACGTACCAAGGTCCGGCTCCATACGACTATTTTATTGTGCTGTTTACATCATTATGGAACATGTATATATATATATATAAAATAATAATGGCTTACTGTACTTCCACCAGTAAAGCTGCCGCACTGACTGCTCACATTTACCTGGCATGTGAAACTGAACCATCCTTTTTGTTTTATTTTTAATCAAAGGAACAGACTAGCCTTTATTTTACCTATGATGAGCAAACTGTTTTAATACCTAAATCTAACACCAGATGGCAGTCATGCACCATCCTCCATAATTCTAAATTTTTGCTACTGCTTCCTTCTCTGGGAAAAAAAATAAACCTTCACTATTTATTGTACTTTTTCTAAGCTTAATTTGTGGTTTTCTTAACTTAGAGCTCTTACAAGACTTACAGGATACCTTAGTACTAATTGAAAATTCAAAGTGATGCCGTGTGTGTGTGTGGGGGGGGGAGGTGCACATACGCTTACCGCGCTTACCGTAGTTTGGCAACTTCCTCCATTTGTCCACTATGCCTCCGGTTGTCTATTTCCTGGCGCGGTTGGCTTCCTTTGACCTGACATACAGTGACGCGCACGCGCAGTATGTCCTATTGGGCTGCCTGTGACTGCGCTCACCGGACACCAGTATACTGTACGTACCCAGCGTGCGCACTTCACTGGCGAGTTGCCATCAGTGGCAGCCCAATAGGACATACTGCGCATGCGCAGTGCAGCATGTCCGGTCAAAGGGCCCCGATTCAGCTTCAATGTATGTGCAAAAACACTCATTCTTTCAAAAATCGCTCTAAAAAAATCAATTTGCAAAATCATCGATTTTGGTGTGCACTAGCCCACACACAGGGCGCCATTTTGAAATTTAAATTAGGGATAAGTATCCTTTTAAAGAGAATTTGAGACAAAAGAAGTCTTAGGTCTTATACTTACCTGGGGCTTCCTCCAGCCCCCGCCCCTCGCCATCTCCCCGGGCCACTCCTGTCCCCTACTGGATGGCCAAGTCGCGCTTTGTTGCGTATGCGCGGGCCGGCAACACGCTCTCCCCCATCCCGCTCCTGTTTTCAGTAGAGTTCTGCGCCTCTGCAGTAGTTACTGCGCAGGCGCAGAACGGTCCCGGCCATAGGAGCATTACTCGGGCTCACACAAGGTCGGGTCGTGCATGCACCACAAACAGCGACTCATCTATAGACTTGCATTACCCCAAGTGTCCCCCATAGACTTGCCTTACCCCAAGCCTCATGCGTTAGGGGTGGTGCTTACAGTAGGACACTGTAGCACTTGTGTCAGATCACAGACTTCTGGAGACCGCAACGGAGCGCAATTAGTGTGGAAGTCTTCTTAGTCTTCCATTGCTTTTTTTGACCCTTGCGGTAAAATAGGGTTTCACCTTCTAGTATAAAAAGGGCCTGAATGAATCTCCTAACTTTACCATGCCTCCCGACTTTTTGTATCATAAAGAACTCATAAGTGAAAGTTCAATATGACGAGAACAGAGGCGCCCAAAGAATAAAAACAGTACTTAAAATGTTTTAAAAAATGCTTAGGAGGCAGTGGTGGACTTACCTCCAACAAGCAGACACACCAAGCTGTGTATTTCAAACAAAATTAAATTTATTGGTACACTCCGGGTGGGGGGTAGTCGCAACACGTTTCGCAGGCAGAACCCGCTTCATCAGGCAATAGCAAACGGAGTACACAACAGCAATAGGTCCGGGTAACACCTGGCGCCTCGTTCGTTATCGGCTTCTGGCAGTGGGACAGCTCCTGCACACTTCTCTTCACTGTACAAGTGTCATACAGCACCATGCAGTTCCCGCCCATGTATGTCACGTGAGATGCAGGGGAGAGTCGCATGGTGCTGTACAGCACTTGTACAGTGAAAAGGAGTGTGAAGCTGTCCCGTCGCCAGTAGCCGATAATGTATGGCTTGGCTGCAGCTGCTGCTCTGCAGTTACATAGGAGGGGGGTTGGTGGCCTGGATGACAGAATTGGGAAGGGGGGAGGGGCTTTATGTAGTTACACCCCTGACTGTAGCGAATTAGTAAGCACTAGCTCAGCCCTGCTCTTGATTTATTTTTACTTCTGGGTTTAGTTCAGGTTTAAAAAAATAGCTCAGCGCTCTAAAGCTTATATACCTGTATATATAACTGTATCTACACACACAATATAACCAACTGAGTGTATAACAAAAAACTATACATTCACTTTCAATATAACCGGTGGAATAACGTCCTCCTGTAAGCCTGGTAAGCGTATGCATGATTGTTATTAAGACGTTATACAGCAGCACTTGTCATTTGTATTTCGTGCCACTTGCTGTTGAGGAGGGAGAGACTGCTGCTTCCACTGTATTAATAATTGATGTGAGTGAATACCTGCCAGTCGCCAGAGCAGAATTCTCTATTGCTGTCTCTTTGGTTCATATATAGTGTAACATCCTTCGTACTCGCACATGGCGGTGTGCGCCCAGCGTCTGGTGACACCCTCTAAGATCTATTAGCGGAGATAGATGGGAGCTGAGTGGGTTGCTGGTGGCTCTCTGTCTACACCTGTCACAGTGAACAGCTGAGCCAGTCTCATTATAAAATCCTGCGCTGCGTCGCCAAGGCATCGCACACATCCTACTTCTTTATTTTAAGTCCTTCCCCTCCCCCCTTCCCCTATTCACATTCTTCTTATTTTAAACTAGCAGTCTTCTTGAAATGTGCAGACCAGAGAGTTATGATGTTCTCAAATTATTCAGCTCACAGGAGGTTAAAGCAAACCCGGAGGCGTAGCTATGAGAGGGCAAAGGGGGACATATGTCCCTGGGTGCAGCACCATGAGAACGTTCAGCATGGCCGCTGCACCCCATGTGCATGAGACGCAGCTTGCTGGCTGCCCAAAGTGCCACTGCTTCTCTCCCTCCCTCTGCAGGTGTGCAGAAGCGTTAACAGCAGCACCAAAAGCGGGGCAGATCTGACTATCTAAAGGGGAAAAGGGGGCACAGCTGGCTGCCTAAAGGGGGGCACCTCTAGCTATCTAAAGAGGGGAAGGGGGCACAGCTGGCTGTCTAAACGTGGGCACATCTGGTCTGGCTATCTAAATGGGGGCACATTTGGCTATTTAAAGGGGTGCACAGCTGGCTATCTGAAAAGGGGAAGGGGGCACATTCTAACTGAATGCGTGGAAGGAGGGCACATCTAGCTATCTAAACAGCATTTATACATTTGACTTCACCCCTGACCACGATCACATTCTGTTGCATGGCCACACCCATTATGTTCAGAAGGGGGGGGGGGCACAAAAACTTTGTCCCAGCACTGAAAACCCTAGCTGATGATGATGTTATCCATTCAGTCGTGTCCAACTCTTGGCGATTCTATGGGTTAGCTCTCTCCATGCTGTCCGATCTTGTACCATTTCTGCCAGTTGCCTTAAGCTCAATCCTGTATCAGCTTTGATGGTATCAAGCCAACGCGTTCTCTGGCGGCCTTGTCGCCTTTTGCCACTGACCAGTCCTACCATTAGGTCTTTCTCTAAGGAATTTGATCGCATCACGTGGCCGAAATATGTGAGGCTGAGTCTGGTGATCTTGCCTTCCAGTGACATGTCTGGTATTATACGTTCCAATACTTCTTTGTTCGTCATTCTATCTGTCCATGGAATGCAAAGCAACCGTCACCAGCACCACAACTCGAAGGAGTCGATTTTTCTTCTTTCCAAAAATTAAACATCCATTGATAATATTTTGTATTCAGAAGTTTTATAATTTCCGTTTACATTTTTTTTCTAAATTCCTTGTACCCAACTTGCAGGGCCATGCACAGGGCCCTTAAATGGGGGTGCTCAAATTTAAAAAGGGGGCCTCCCCCTCTCGGAATGCACAGTAGTCCATCCTAATCCTGCTGGATCTCTCAGCTGCTTTTGATACAGTTGACCATGAAATCCTGCTTAACAGACTGCAGGAGTACTGTGGCATCAGTGGATCAGTCCTCCAGTGGTTCAGATCATTCCTGACTGACAGAACACAGAGAGTATGCCTAGGACCTATAATGTCCAAACCTGCACCTCTACAATTCGGAGTGCCACAAGGATCAATCCTATCCCCTCTGCTGTTTGCAATCTACATGTTGCCACTCGGTACACTTATCCAACGACATGGCCTGACGTACCACTGCTACGCCGATGACACACAGCTATACCTGTCCTTCAAACCTGGTGGAACAGACCCTACCCCAAAAATAAACTCTTGCTTAGCTGAGCTTCAGGCATGGATGAATGATAACTGGTTGAAACTGAATGCTGACAAAACTGAGGTCCTGTTTGTCCAAAGCCAGTGCCCGCCATCAAAACAGCTCTATCCTAAAGCAACACCAATCAGGATTGGGAATTCAGACATAAACAGCTCCAACTGTGCGCAGCCTTGGCGTACTAATCGATGGGGAATTGAGTTTCAGAAACCAAATTTCATCTGTAGTTAAATCTTCCTTTTTTCATCTGAAGAACATTGCAAAGATTAAACATCTGATTCCCCCAGAGGATCTTCAAACCCTAGTCCACGCCTTCATCACATCACGGCTGGACTACTGCAATGCCCTTTATGCTGGCCTCCCCAAAAAAGACCTGCGTCGCTTGCAATTAGTGCAGAATGCTGCTGCCAGATTGCTAACAAACCAGCCTCGCCACTGTCACATTACACCGATCCTTCGCTCACTGCACTGGCTACCAGTAGAATGGAGAATACTCTTCAAGATTGGACTGCTGACATTCAAATCCCTGCACAATCTGGGCCCTGGATACATGAACGACTTGCTGAAGCTGCACCACACCTCTCACAACCTCAGATCAGCAAGTTCTATAAACTTGGTCACTCCCAGAGTGCACCTCAAAAAATCTGGAGACAGAGCCTTCTGTCATGCTGCCCCTACTCTTTGGAACTCCCTACCACACCCAGTAAAGACAGCACCATCCCTGGAGCTATTCAAATCCAGACTGAAAAGCCACCTGTTTAGCCTGGCATTTCCAGATTTATAAAATTCTTCCTCTGTACCACGATGGTCGGAGCCATGCTTATGCGCTTTGAGTCCCACGGGAGAAAAGCGCTTTACAAATGTTATTTGTTGTTGTTGTTGTTGTAGTAGTACACACAAATGGTGGTGGTTTATGTTCCCCCCCAACCCCCTTACCCTGCAGTGACATTTAACTTTTAAACCCCCCCCGGCTCTCCAACTGTCCCAAACCATCCTCCCCTGAGCACCTCCGCTTGACACACACATTCTGTCATAGAGGCGCTGGCTGCATTCAATGACGGGGAGTCAGTTGGTCCTGTGACCGTTGGCCGCACGTTCGCTCCTCCTCTTTTCAGTCACCTTGGCAGCCGTGTCTCTGCTGTCATGACTTCAGGATGGCAACAATGCTACGTGACATGCAAGACGCCAAGCTTCAAGGAACTTCTTGTTGGCCCCTGTGCCATCTGGGTCCCAGAATCTGTATGCAACCAGCGAGTATAAGTTACTTACTGCAAGTCTGCTGCAACATTCCAGTCCACTCCACAGTCCACACCACACACTCCACACTCGTAATAAGGAGGAAGTCCGGTGGAAAGGCCTAGGGTAGTCACACAGAGGGGAGTGAGAGGGGGGGGACTGGTTTGAGCACCAGAGCACCCCCCCCCCCTCGGGGGGGCCTGCCAACTTGTGTCAAACTTAAAGCTTATAGCAAACAGTAAACAAAAATTCACTGTATATTCCATTTAAATCGCAGAGAAAAGTCTAAAGCAATAGCCATTACTCAGACCCCACAGTAACGGCTCTTCATGTGGCGCTATGAAAGACACGGAAAAAATCAAGTTGGAACGTCCATCGAGAAATGAGCTTTCTGACCAATTAAAGATAAGATTGTCGTTTGGTGAAATTTATCAGAGCCGCGACTCGCTGCCAAATGAGATGTTTACGACTCGGCGGGGATGAAAAGATTCGCCCAGGATTGAAGGCTACTTCTGTGTGCCTTACTTCAGTCGAGGCCTAATAACTGGGACATCAGTTTACTAACTTACACACACGCTCCCATCTTGGCTGAAATGCTTTCCCGTGCTAAATTATTTAGCAGTGTTTACACTCTGTGAGCCGCATAACTTCATTTACTGTAGATCAGTCAGACTCTGTGCAAAGCTTTTAGAAATGTGGTAAAGAAGACAAACAGCACCGTGTACACAAGCAGTGGGCCCAAATGCCAACGCACATGGGTGCGAAACAACTTTTAGAGTTTTCTAATAAAATATGGCGTTTTATACTGGAGGTGCCCACAGGGGCGTATCTGGGTAATATAGAGCCTATGGCAAAACACTGAAATTGCGCCCCCCCCCCTCATCAGAGCCCCCTTTCTTTCTAAAAACACCATCCTTTTTAGTGGAGATGTGTTATGGCTGCCTGTGTCTTTTGGCTCGGAATATTGCTGAAGTTACTATTTTGGAACTATCTCTTCTTATTCCCTCTCTGTCCTCTTTTCTAAGCTAAGTGCACCCTACATACTATGTTAAGTACATAGCAAGGAAATAAGCAGTGCTACTTAAAAACAGACTAGTGCCTACTTGCAAAAGAGTGCAAGCCCCACTTGTGGGGTCGAATACACACCGAGCATACACATGACCTGTCTACCACTAGAGGAGGATGTTGGTTTCCATTAACAGCTTGCATGCAACCTATTAAGTATTCGTCCCTCCCACTGCGAAGAAGTCAATCCTCCATGGGAGGGGCCTAACACTAACTAAATCCTAACCTATGTATATGCATAGCCTGGGTGCGGCTAATCAAATAAAATCAAAAATTGAAAATTGCGCAAAAGGTGGATCAGCGCAACACCAGGCCGCCTCCGAATGGCCTCCATCAGAGATGCGCTGAGCCCCCCCAGGAACTACAAACGCACCTTGAACCCAAACAGAAGCTCTGCATATACACCAAAAGCATGGCTGTTAAGTGGGAGCAGCTGACCAAAAACGAATTACATTAGTACATAGCAAGGAAATAAGCAGCGCTACTTAAAAACAGACTAGTGCCTACCTGCAAAAGAGTGCAAGCCCCACTTGTGGGGTCGAATACACACCGAGCATACACATGACCTGTCTACCACTAGAGGAGGATGTTGGTTTCCATTAACAGCTTGCATGCAACCTATTAAGTACTCGTCCCTCCCACTGCGAAGAAGTCAATCCTCCATGGGAGGGGCCTAACACTAACTAAATCCTAACCTATGTATATGCATAGCCTGGGTGCGGCTAATCAAATAAAATCGAAAATTGAAAATTGCGCAAAAGGTGGATCAGCGCAACACCAGGCCGCCTCCGAATGGCCTCCATCAGAGATGCGCTGAGCCCCCCCAGGAACTACAAACGCACCTTGAACCCAAACAGAAACTCTGCATATACGATCCACCTTTTGCGCAATTTTCAATTTTTGATTTTATTTGATTAGCCGCACCCAGGCTATGCATATACATAGGTTAGGATTTAGTTAGTGTTAGGCCCCTCCCATGGAGGATTGACTTCTTCGCAGTGGGAGGGACGAGTACTTAATAGGTTGCATGCAAGCTGTTAATGGAAACTAACATCCTCCTCTAGTGATAGACAGGTCATGTGTATGCTCGGTGTGTATTCGACCCCACAAGTGGGGCTTGCACTCTTTTGCAGGTAGGCACTAGTCTGTTTTTATGTAGCGCTGCTTATTTCCTTGCTATGTACTAATGTAATTCGTTTTTGGTCAGCTGCTCCCACTTAACAGCCAAGCTTTTGGTGTATATGCAGAGCTTCTGTTTGGGTTCAAGGTGCGTTTGTAGTTCCTGGGGGGGCTCAGCGCATCTCTGATGGAGGCCATTCGGAGGCGGCCTGGTGTTGCGCTGATCCACCTTTTGCGCAATACTATGTTAAGTAGCCATGTTCCCCAGATAACAGAATTAATCTGATATGAGGTCTGAGTGAAGGGGAGACATGGGGGCAGGCATAGGGTGCAACACAGGGGCAGGCATGGCGCCTTTGGTGCTATGGCGCCCATGGCATGAGCCATGCCTGCACCCCTCTAGATACGCCTCTGGGTGCCCAGCCATTTACATTGATAGACTTTACATGGGCTTAGAGCACTCCAGTGGGCCAGCCTAGTGGATCCTGTGCACTGTTTCTCTGTTTATACAAAACAAATGCCAACAATGTGCCACCATGATGGAGGAAAATATAAGCAGGGGCATATCTGGGTAATATACAACATGGGAGTCAAAACTGGCTCAAACTTCCTAAAAAGTACTGAAAAGAGTGTTGCAAGACTCGCAAATCTCGACCACTTGTTTCTTTGTGCGTCTGCACAGACTACATAATCCTTATGTAGTCTGTGCAGACACAGAAAGAAACAAGTGGTCAAGATTTGCGACACTCTTTTCAGTACTTTTTAGGAAGTTTGAGCCAGTTTTTACTCCCGAGTTGTATATATATATATATATATATATATATATATATATATATTTTCCTGTACGAATTTTTGGCATTGTTCTGCATATCTGGTTAATACAGAGCCGATGGCAAACACTGAAATTGTGCTCAAACTCCCCCCCCTCCCCCCCCCCCCCCCCCCGGTCAGAGCCCCCTTCCCCTCCTTTCTTTTGGATTGGGATATTGCTGAGTAGCCATGTTTCCCAGATAACTGAATTCATCTGTTCTGTGGTCTAAGAAGTGACGGGGAGGCAAGGGGGCAGGCATGGCGGTGCAGCACTGAAGCCGGCATGGTACCCTCTAGATTCGCCTCTGGATATAAGCAACAACCATCCTAGAAAAAATACAGGCCCTTTCACACTGCGTTTCATTTTTGAAAAGGCTTCCGATTTTCCAAACGCAATTACACTAAAGTTACAAATGGAATCGTGGGAATGCGTTCCTATTGAATGCATTTGTGATTTTCTAAAAAGGCCGTCGTAGTTTTGCTGCATTTTTCTCGCATTTTGATTGAGGCCATCACAGTGAATATTGAAAGATGCAAATCGCGAAATGCAAAACGCGTTTGAGTTTTGCAATCACATTTTGCGTTTCTTGTGTGAAAGAGGCCTACATTGGTGCACTGGAGCATTATATTCCAAATCGCACTACACCATAGAGCACAAGTTATAGCCGCTGTATGACTGAAAAATAATTGTTTTGCTGCTCGATTTGTCATTGAAAAAAGATAAGAAAAATGAGCGGAAGATAAGAGAATCTAGCGGCAAAAATGATCGGGCGCAGAATCGAGCGCCAGGAATGACCCGTGTATTTCCAGCATGAGGCCTTTATTCAGTTTCTCTTTTATCTGGCTGAACTGCGCTCCCTTCGTTTACACTTACTGCGCTGCCCATTGACTTGCATTACTGCCTAATCCATGCGGCAGTCAGGGATCACGCGGTAACGCATAGCGGAGTTTGCGTGAGGTTTGCAGTGATTTTGCTACTTCCAACTCGCCGCACTGCAAGTGTGCAAGGGGCCTTTAAGTCCTCCCAGGGGTGGTGGTCAAAGGAGGTCACAATCTAATCCCTATCCCTATAATTGGATTGAGAGTAACTATACACACACTCAACAAAAGTCTTTTAAAGAGACACTGAAGCGAAAAAAAATATATGATATAATGAATTGGTTGTGTACTATGAATAATTACTAGAAGATTAGCAGCAAAGAAAATATTCTCATATTTTTATTTTCAGGTTTATAGTGTTTTTTCTAACATTGCATCATTCTCTAATATGTGCAGATTACACAACACTCAGCATTCAAAATGATTCTTTCAGAGCAGTCTGTGAACTAATGACCTCTCCTCAGCCAGAGGAAAAGTAAATAGTTAACTAACAGTTGAGATAATAAAAGTCAGAAAACAGCCCTCTCCACGAGGAGATAATGGCTTTTTTGTATAGAGATAACAACTGGAGTTTCTTAACTCTTCCTGTACTGGAAACAATTAGACTGATGTATTTGATCTTAATGTTTTATTTCTTAGCTGTACTACACATACAAATCATAATATCATATTTTTTTTTCGCTTCAGTGTCTCTTTAAATGCACAATTATCAAACAACTTTAAGAAGTTGGACAATTTTTTTCGAGGCATTATCACTGATAAGAGGCAACCAACGACTGATAAGACGCAGCTCAAGTCACTCCAACTGTTGGAATGACTTGACAAACAACTGAGAGAAGTTGTGTCTAACATGGCAATGTGTACAGAAGTCTGCTATGACTTTTCAAAGACTTCCATTACTAATATTAGTCGTTCACCAGTTGAGCAACAATATGTAAATTTGTAGTCTGTCAAATCGTTCTTTATGTATAATAATTGTTTGCACGCCAAGACGTATCTTTCCAACTTTTTTAATCGTAGTTGTTTGTAATGTTATAGTAAAAGACTTTTGTTGAGCATGTGTATGTGCCACCCTGGCGTTCTATTAAAATCGCCAGGGTGGGGGCGCAGCAGTTTTTTATTTTTTAAATCATGTAGCTAGCCTAGCGCTAGCTACATGATAGCCGCTGTGCAGCTGTATCCCTCCACCAATTCCGATCACCTATGGTGAACAGAGCAAACAGGAAATCCCGTTCAGAACGGGATTTCCTGTTTGACTTGCCCCGTCGCCATGGTGACGATTGGGATGACGTCATCCACGTCATGGCGTCGGAGGGAGTCCCGATCTGCCCCATAGCGCAGCCTGGCGGAGATTGGCCAGGCTGCTCAAGGGGTCTCGGGGGGGGGGGGGGGTTGTAACGTGCCGGGTAGCGGCACATCGGTAGCATGCGGCGGCTATTGATCACAACACGCAGCTAGCAAAGTGCTAGATGCGTGTTTTCAAAAAAAATTGTTAAAATCGGCCCACCAGGGCCTGAGCAATCCACCACGGCGGTCATGGACGAGCTGAACTCGTCATTACCGCGAATGGGGTTAAGAGCTGCAAGCAAAAATTCTTGTGAAATCTTGACTTGATATACGAGCAACATCTTGGTATACAAGGAAAAAAAAAAAAAAAGCATACATGAGTCACATCCTCACAACTGAGCCGATAGTTCTTCTACCTTTGGTGCTGCAGGATTGTACTTAATTGTACTTGGGATCTGTTTCCACGACACACAGATTGGATGTAGAATGGATGCAGAAAAACTGACTCCAATGAATGCCTATGGGCCTGTTTCTACTAAACACAGTTTTTCTGATGCAGATTTTCCCATAGGCATTCATTGGAGTCAGTTTTTCTGCATCCAATCTGCATGTAGTGGAAACAGGCCCTTAATCTGAGTGTAAAGACTGTGCAAAGTCACATTTACATGAAATTCTTAAAAGTAGGCAAAAGTAACTGTTATTGGATAAATTCCTTGTTAAAGCCATACAAAAAAAAAAAAAAAAGGTTGGGGTGAGCCAACAGATGGCAACAAGGCTGGAATTACCATAAGGCACAGTAAGCACGTGCCTACAGGCGCCTAATGATGGAAAGGCGGCTCACTCCCCTCACTAAGTGCCTCCCCTCCAGCCTTACCTATGCATGGATCCTAAGCAGAGTGTAAATGAGAGGTTACTCACCCGGGTCTTGGCATTCCACTGACCAGATCTCCCTTCAGTTGGGAGCACCTCTAGCTACTTAACACTGAGTATAGTTCTGGCTACCAAATACTAAGGGGTGATTGTAGCTGCTTAAAATTGAGGGTACTTCTGACTACCTAATACTTGGGGACACCTCTAGTTAATCAATACTGAGGGTACTTCTGACTATCTAATACTTGGGGACACCTCTAGCTACTTAGTATTAGGTAGCCAGAAGTACCCTCAATACTAAGGGGCACCTGTAGACAGGCAGGGGAAGTAAGGGAGAAGTGACAGGTGGGACAGTCAGCACACTTCTGGTGTGGCACTGGTACCTGCTACGGCAGCGGTTTGTAGGCTCATGGAGGGTGAAGTCTAGGGTGCCAGGACATCTGTGCCTATAGGCTCCTGTGAGGTAAATCCAGGCCTGGATGGCAATGATTCCATTAGTTATAAATTGTTTACGTTTTTATTCTATACTATTTTACAATAACTGTTTTTGGGTTGTGCAACGAATCACCTGGGATCCCATTAATTAGTATGGTGAAATTTTCTTTGAATAAGAGCGCTTTGGATTACATGCATGTTTCCGGAACACATTATGCCCGCAAACCAAGGTTCCACTGTATATTGTGAGCCCCTCTAAGGTACAATTAGTGATAGGACTATGGGCTTGATTCACTAAAAGCTTTGCACATGCTAACTAGAGTGCTAAGTTGTTTGCACATGCAAACTACTTAGCACCCTAGTTAGCACGTGCAAAGCATGTTTTCACTGGCGTGCTAACACTTTGCCCTATATATCCAGTAAAGTGCTGCATAAGATATCAGCGCTATAGAAATATTAAATAATAATGTTGTCTTTCTGTTATAAATGCAAAAGTTTGGATAGTTGGATGTTTGTTACTTAATCACGCAACAATGGCTGAATGGGTTTGAATGAAATTTGGCACACACATGGTACATTACCTGGAATAACATATAGGATACTTTTTATCCCCATAAACAAAAAGTGGGCAGAGACAAATACAAATTTCACTGGGCAAATGTAAACAGCAGCCATTCTTACACTGTTAATGGTAGAGTTCTCAAACTTTGCACAGCTGGTTACTGGGTGACTGGGATTAATATTCAGAAAAGTGGGTGGAGCCTACAAAAGCCAATCAAAATTCACATATTGATTTTCAAGGGGAATATTTGATTGCTGCCATTCTTGTACTGTTAATGGCACAAGCCTCAAACCTGGTACAGTTGGTCATTGGGTGACTGGGGTTCAAATCCAGAAAAAGGAGTGGAGCCACAAACAGCCAATCAGATTTGTTTCATTTCAATGTAAGTTATTGATGCCAAAGACCGCAAAGCTCAAAAACTACGTCATTGAGTAATTGTGTGTTAGAGATAGAAAAAGTGGGCGGAGCCGACACCAGCCGAATACATACCCGGGCAACGCCGGGCCATCAGCTAGTAAATGAATAATGCTTTCAAAAGTACAGTTTGGTTATAAAGTTTGGTTATAAAATCTACATCTCCTGATTATTCAAATGGCTCTGTTTCCGTTTCGCCATTCCATAGCCATGTTGTTAGAGCCTACAGACATGGCTATAGATCAAAGCAGGTAGAAAGGTTGATCAGAAAGCAGATGTTTTAGCTCTTCTCATTTGCTTCTCGTTTGTATCATGCCATTAACAGAGGGTTCTTATTCAGTCTTCCAGCTGATACTAATCTCTCATTTATTTTTGGATCAGTTCTGCCATTTGCAGAGATTATTGAGCCTAGATATGTAAAGCTATCAACTTGTTTTAGGTCTGCACCATCCAGCATGATGCTATGTCTGGTATTTCTTTTGCTGATAAACACAGTTTTCATCTTACTAGTGCCGATAGTCATGGCTTTCTTCTTTTGGTGGGAAAACATGTATTTGCAGTAGTGTAATTGCATAGGAAAGCTTATACAACTTAGACAATAACAGAGCAGGTGGGGAGGCATACATGAAAAAAGGGGTGCTGAAAAAAGGGCACCTACCTATCTAACCTATACTGGGGGCACCTACCTAGCTACTGTTGGCAACTATACTGGCTACCTATATTAGAGGCACCCACCTAGCTAACCTATACTGGGGGCACCTACCTATCTAACCTATACCGGGGGCACCTGTCTATCTAACCTATACTGGGGGCAATTATACTGGCTACCTATACTGGGGTTAGGTACCTATGCCTGGCTACCTATACTGGGAGACCTATAGCTGGCTACCTATACTAGGTGCAACTAGACCTGGCTAACCTACACCTGTACCTGGCTCCACGGGGTGGGGAAGGGGGGGGGTGCAACTTTTAAACCCTTGCCCTGGGGGCAATGTAGCCTAGAAACAGCCCTGGGTTTCTACCAGATTCAACCATTATGATCGCATCTGTGGGATATTGATGCTGCAATCTGGTAATATACCGGCACCTTTATCAACCTTAGGTGGATGTTTATGCCTTGCTTTTGTCATTTACGCTTGTCTGTCATTTTGCTGATCTGTAGAACTACATTGTACTCATAACGACTGTAATATACATTTATTTATTTTTCATACTGTGATAATCCAATTAATCCTTGAAATCCTAGAGGAAGAGTTGGAGACAGATAGCTGTGAGTGGGTGTTACACAGAGACATTCAATTCCACTTTTGCTGATTAAAAAAATGCATTACAATGATCCTGAATAACATTATTGCAAATTTCTGAACGTAAAGTGTACCTGAGGCGTCTCAAAGTAAAAAAAAAAGTCAATACTTCCCTACGAAGAAGGAAGCCTCTGGATCCTTCCCACACCACCCTCCCCCATTGCCAAGTGCAGACCCCTACAAGATTAGCAAGGGCTTGTCGATGATTACATCGGGGCCATGCTCCTCTTCAGTCATGGGCGGGCCATACTACGCCTGCATGAGTACGTCCGCGCCTGCAGCATACACGGGTGCAGCATGATCGTGCTTGTGCCAGGAGAGAAGCGCAGCTCCGATGTTAAAGGACACCTGAGGTGACATGTGACATGATGAGATAGACATGTGTATGTAAAGTGCCAAGCACACAAATAACTATGCTGTGTTCCTTTTTTTCTTTCTCTGCCTGAAAGAGTTAAATACGAAGTATGTAAATGGCAGTTCCTGTCAGGACTGAGTCAGACTACAGTGTGACCCTCACTGATAAAAAAATTACAATTATAAAACACTTTCCTAGCAGAAAATAGCTTCTGAGAGCAGGGAAGATTAAAAAAAGGGTCAATAAAAAAAAAGGGTCAATAGTTCATAAATTTTAGCTCTGGCATACTGAATGTGTCATTGAGCAAAAACAGTAAAAACTTGAAAAGTAGATTTAATTATAAAAAACTGGAATAGCTTAAACAGTCACTTTTAGGAGAAGGAAAATAGACACAATTGTTTATTTCATGAGTTTATTTTCACTTCGGGTGTCCTTTAAAGCTGGACGACAGTCTCAATAACAACTATAGAGTGAATAAGGTGTTGGGAGGCAGGTTTTCATAATTGTGACCACCTTACACAAGATGCTCTCATAGGCGGCTGGAGCGTGGCCATGAGAAACATTTTTGACAAGCTGTTGTTGACTGTTTAGAGTGGCCCATCGCTGGAATGGTGGGGTGTAAGAGGGTTGGGGAAGCTGTGCTGTGTTCCTTTTTTCTTTTCTCTTTCAGAAAGAGTTAAGAATCAGGTATGCAAGTGACAGTTTCTGTCCGGGTCGGGACCGGGTGTAACACTCACTGATGAGGAATTACGGCCATAAAACACTTTCCTGGCAGAAAATGGCTTCTGAGAGCAGGAAAGAGATAAAATGGATCAATAGTTCATAGATTTTAGCTCTGGCTTACTTTAATGCATGTTTCTTTGAGCAGATACAATGAAACAGTAAAAACTTAAAAAGAGTTAAGAATAAAATAAAACACTGGGATATTTAAAAAAAAGTCATTTTTAGGAGAAGGAGGACGAATACATTTTTTTATGTCATCAGTTTATTTTCACCTCATGTTTCCTGTTAAGGAGGGTCCCAGAGAGCGGCAGGGGATCGGGGGACACTACTTAAATTGATTGGTCCATTTTCAAACTAAACCTGGGTTAGTCTATTTTCAAACTGCATACATTTTCATAAACATTTGCATAATTTTGGAACAATTTGCATCTCATTGATTATCCCTACTCCTGACTACTCCCCCTCCCGCAACTAGAACACTTAAAGAGACAATGAAGTGAAAAATTCTCTAATATTTGCAGTTTACACACTACTCAGCAGCAGTCTAAATGGTTTTACAGAGCAGTATTGTGAATTATTGACCTGTCCTCTGGAGAGGAAAAAAAAAAAAAAAAGAACAATGACTGACACTTGAGATAATAAGCTTCAGAAGACAGAGCTCTCGGACACTTTGAAAGTCGTAGAGCTCAATGGCTTTTTTGCATAGATAACAACTGGAGTTTCTTAACTCTTCCTGTACTGGAAACAATATTAGACTTATGTCTCGGCTCCTAATGTTTTATTTCTTAGCTGTACTACACATACAAATCATATGATTATTTTTTTTTTGCTTTAGTGTAAAGTAATCCAAGAAACTCCAAATTGCACCTATATCACTGCACCAACCTCACGGCATCACTTATGAAGTCATTTACCTTGCCCCCCCCCCCTTTCCTGCAGCCAACTGATAAACTGGGGGCAAGTAAGTGGCTTCAACATCCACGTCTGCTCTACAGTAGGTGGTGAAGTAAGGGGATGAGGGGAGGATGAGGTACTGAAAAGATGTGGTGGATCACCTTCAAAACACAACGGGCCCGACCCAATTCACTTTTTCTCCTAAGTTTCCTTCTAGGTGATATTTTCACACCTTATCAATAAAATGCCTTTTTAAAGAGGATCTGTCACTGTCAGTCATACAATCTCAGAAAAAAAAACACATACTGTATATAAGATACAAAATTGCTCTACTTACATATGTATTGCACTGTCCCCATTTCAAGTTTAGTGATTTTTCTACAGTTAAAAAAAAGAGAAAATCCCTCTTAGCATTTCCCATTTTAACTGTGGCTATTTTGAAGCCAATCCTGATGTCATTTCCTCCCTTACTGCCTGATTGTGTATGCATTGCCTGCCCTTCATTCATACCTCCATTTGCAGCCTCTTCTTCCATATGCAGCAAACCCTCTTCCATGTCTTGCCGCCCCTTGGCCAGCTGGCCTTTCCAGAAATCTGGCCCCCAAGTACTCTATTATGGACAAGGCCAAATGAGAACGGTTTAATGCTGTCTACGTAAAGCACAAGGGAATTACCTGGAGTAATAGAAATGAATAAAATAAATACTTCATTAGAAGTAAACTTGCTTGCATGTTCCCAACTTTAATGACCTGTCTGTAAACCGTTACCTTTGCAAGCTTATTATTTTTTGCGTTTCGGTATAAATCGGTTATCTTTTAAGACCTTGCCACATGGCCACAGAATAGTGACGCGCTTGGTACAGTCAATGGCTGTAATATGTGCAGGTCAGTCTTCAATGCTCCGCTGGAGAGATGTTAATATCGGAGTGCTAATTAATGCATGTATTCATTTGGCAGCGTCAGGAATCTTTTGCGCGAACTCTGGAGAGGAAAGTAAAAGGATGTAACGGCGCCGCGTTGTGACCTTTCGCAGCCACTAAAATGTAATGACACATCCGCCGTGCTTATCACTCCTCTAGTGCCCCATGTGAATTCACATTATTACCAGCAGGTAGAACACGACGGACAAATTAACTTCATTTGCAGCGGCGCGCGTCACATTTTGTAACGATCGGCTTTGCATGGGCGCCATAACCACTCCGATAATCTGATTCATTTAGTGGCGATATGCTGTTTAAAGAAACTCTGGGGCAGATTCGTCAAAACCAATGCAGGGAAAAATGGAGCAAGACTGGTGCAAAAATAGAGGAGGAGTCCAAATCAAGGAATATGATTGGTTCCTCATAGCAGTTGCTCCACTTTTGTGCAGTTCCTCCCCCCATTGGAGGAATTACCAGCCTTCCTAGTGGATGAAGCAGGCAAACCGGGAGGACAGCAAAGGACTGATCAGCCTGAGAGGGCTGGAGGAAGCCCCAGGTACGTATAATTTTTTTTTCAGCATCTCAGGGATCCTTTAAAGAGACTCCGTAACGAAAATTGCATCCTGTTTTTTATCATCCTACAAGTTCCAAAAGCTATTCTAATGTGTTCTGGCTTACTGCAGCCCTTTCTGCTATCACAGTCTCTGTAATAAATCAATGTATCTTTCCCTTGTCAGACTTGTCGGCCTGTGTCTGGAAGGCTGCCAAGTTCTTCAGTGTTGTGGTTCTGCTATGAACTCCCCCTTTCAGGACCCTCTCTGCACACTGCCTGTGTGATATTTAGATTAGTGCAGCTTCTCTCTGCTCTCTTATCTTTTACAAGCTGGATAAATCGTCCTCTGAGCTGGCTGGGCTTTCACATACTGAGGAAATTCAGACAAGGGCAAAGCTGTTTGCAGGAAGAAAAGAGCAGCCTGAAACTTCAGTGCATGAGAGATGCAGGGGGAAAGAAACACACAAATGATCTCTTGAGATACAAAAGGAAGGGTGTATACAGCCTGCTTGTGTATGAATGTATTTTCTATGTGTGGACATACTGAACATCAACCTACTTCCTGTTTTGGTGGCCATTTTGTTTGTTTATAAACAAACTTTTTAAAACTGTTTTTAACCACTTTTAATGCGGCGGGGAGCGGCGAAATTGTGACAGAGGGTAATAGGAGATGTCCCCTAACGCACTGGTATGTTTACTTTTGTGCGATTTTAACAATACAGATTCTCTTTAAAGATCTGGCACATGTATTGTTTCTTCCTTATCTATCTGGTCATAAGCTATTCCATGGTGCTCTGCACCGCTGTCCCTCCTACCCTCGCTGCAACATTCCAGATTGGTGCATCTATACAGCACTTGTCCCCTGCAGTGCCCCCTCAAGATGGAGCTTGTTCTTGATGAAGATCATTAATGACCACAACCCAGGACAGAATGTAAAGGTTCAGAGCTATACTAATGTCATATTGTTACTATGGAAACAAGTTTCATTTTGTCAATAAAAGCTTAGAAGCCAACAAGTGTGCTGCATGCAGCGGGTGTGAGAGGCCCGCAAGCCACGCTACCATAGGGGACCAGTAATGGCGCAAAGCCCCTCTGATTAGGCCTATAAGTATGAACGGGCAAAACGGTTGTAAGGGCAGCCAATCCAGAAGAACCCCAGCACTACTAGCCTCTACCTATTCCACGATCTGCCACCAGAACATTGGTCACGCAAGTATACCTGCACTGCTAACTCTGCTGCTCCTCACATGCTTCCTTGCTTTGCTTCAGGCTAAGACTATGATGATATGTGATGTTGGGGACTGCATTTGAAGTTGTCACAAGTTTGCTGTCCAGGCATAGATGTGATTGGTGTCAGGAACCAATAAAGTGGTGTTCATTTTATCCAGAGCTCCTGCCAGTTGTTTCTCTACATGTTGGAATTAAAACTTAGGCCAAATGAGAAATGTATGAGCTCTGACTCCGCTTGCACAAGCAAAACATCTGGATGAGTGAGTACACAAGAGTGTTACATGGGCTATGAGATCAGAAGCCAAACAACCCCCCAAAAAATGACACAGGAGGACAAGAGCACACTGGCCTAAAGAGCTTATAATCTAAGTAAAGCTGTACCTATAGTGGTCAATGTGGCCAACAGATAGATCCGTTTATCATCTAATCAGAGAGGGATCTGTCTTATCGAATCCCTCCACACGCTACATACAGATTTCAGCATGGAAAATCTGTGTGTCCACACCTGCTGGGTCTCCGGGTCTCACAGTCCCCCTCCACAATTCCCCCGGCCATGCATAGTGTAGGGGCAGTGAAGCTCACACTCACCAGACCTCCTTCTGTGTCTTCTCTTCACTGCGGGGCACTCCTCCCTGTCCATTCTCTCCCATTGCACCTGTGTCCCATGATGAAAGCCAGAGGCCAAAACCTAAAGGCACCATGGCACATACTTGAAGTGACCACTAGAGGCCTCTAGTATTTGGCATCTAGGGTTTGCGACATGACGTGGAGAGAAGACACGGGAGGAGGCATACTAGTGGAAAGGTTAGTATAAGCTTTACTCCGTACACCACACCTTGCTCATCCCAAAATCAAACGCCTCTAGCCATGCACTACCAGCCTGCTGCCGATCAGTCAAAATCTTCCATCTAATGGGATTGACTAAGTCAATAGATTTCCTACAAAAATCATTTGATCAGGAATCGTGCGCATCATTGATTTTCTAGAAGATTCAGTCAAATGGTTGAATTGGCTGGATACCTATGAAAAAAATTGTGTATGGTGACTTTAAACTTGTGTACACACCATTGATGGATGATGCCCGTCGGTATCGTGAGTGACACAATCCCCTTTGGCGACATCACTGGGCGAGGCTTCACGCAAGGCTGGATTTATACTTTTTCCAGCCCTAGGTGAAGTATGGTAGGGCAACCCTTCCATGTGCAGCAGTGTCCCTCCCATTCCATATGCCGCCCCCTTCCATGCTTAACATCCATGTACAGCAGCCCCTCTCTTTCATGCACAGCTCCCTTGAGCATCAGCTTCCCTTTTTAATGTGTTGCTCCCCATTTGCAGCCTGTTTTTTTCATATGTCGCAAAAAGTCTTTCATGTCCAAGTGACTCCTTGGGCTGCATCCGCCCAAGGCCCGGGCCTTTGTGGCCTTATCAGAAATCTAGCCCTGGCTGCACGTAGATGATGACATGTACTGTTGCTGTGAGTAGGAGCATAGCGACAACAGAGCGGGGCGTGCATGATGTCATGCGCTGGGGTGAGGGGGTGGGGAATCAGTAGTTGCAGGGGGTGAGTTGATCCACCGGGTGGATAGTTTGCGCATCACAGGTGAGAATGGGACGCCTCTGTACACATGCCTGATTATCGGCTGAGGCAATTGCCATCGGCGCGCCTCAGCTGACTTTAGTCAAGCTTATGTACAGAGGCTTAAGAGATAATAAAAGATATAGATGAAAAAACAATAACAATAAGAAGGCGTGTAATCTGACAGATCCAGTGGTTCACTTGTTAATATATATTGTGGGTACTGTCGTTTAAAACTTAAAGGCAAAAAAGTACAGTCCATGTAGCGGGTGTTCCACTATACCTATACAATCTATGTTACAATAAGTACTGGACTTTATGTAATAAATCAAAAAAATTGCGCAAAAATGCAGTGTCTCAAATATAGTACAAAAACTTTATTGATACAAAACACATAACTTGACATGAAAGATCCATGTAACTTGAATAAAGAAGCTCAATAAAGGCTTATTCAAATTGTTTGGCTGGCAGAAAAGAAGACCATATTAGTAGAAGTGACAAAGTGGTTGAATTAACCAATTCAACCATTATGCCAATTCTACTAACATGGTCTTCTTTTCTGCCAGCCAAACAATTTGAATAAGCCTTTATTGAGCTTCTTTATTCAAGTTACATGGATCTTTCATGTCAAGTTGTGTGTTTTGTATCAAAGTTTTTGTACTATTTTTGAGACTGCATTTTTGCGCAATTTTTTTGATATATTACATAAAGTCCAGTACTTATTGCAACATAGATCCAATGGTTCAGCAAGTCACTACAGGAGGGAAGCTTGAGTCTAGTTCCTCTGTAGAGATAATATCGCCTTATTTTCTCCTATCCAGAGCTGCAACCAGTGGTGGTGTGTCAGAACGCCGTTGTAGCTCTGTGTGATGCATTCTCCGAAACACGCATGGAAATGAAACCAAACTGTCACTTCACTGAAGGCAAGAAAAAGAAAGTAAATAGAAACATCAACCTATGTTCCTGCCTGCTAATCTTCAGCATTTTCCAAGAACTTCCTACAATGGGGTCACTTTGAGTCGCTGGCAGCCAACTGTGCCTCACGAGGTAGCCGTAATATTCCTCCTTTATGCTGCGTTCAAAAGTTGCAGTACAAAATTATCTTTGCATTTTAGCATACATCCAGCTCTCACATGTGAAACCATTTCTCCCTTTTTTTAAGTCAGTGATTTACCTCTAAAAATGCATCAGGCAAAGTTAAGCCACAGGTTATTGGTATCTGTTTCATGGTTATAGAGCCACTTCATCAGGTCAATGCATGTGATAAGTTAGCCTGTCACCTGGTGAGCCAAATAAGCCTGAATTATCCTACCCTGAGGCTGGTTTCACAGTGGGACGTTGCGTTTTAGGGGACATTATGGTCGCATAACGTGCCCCTAACGCAACGCCTGGTGGTGTTGGAGCAGGACGCTACCAAGAGCCGCATTACAAGCAGGTCTTGGTGCGCCTGCTCAGTCGGAGGCGCTGCGGAGAATACGTGAGCGGAGCTCTCCGCATCACGTGGTCCCGCCAGCCAATCCGCGGCCGCTCCAGGATGTAAACACTGCAAGTGCAGTGAATAATAAGTAGCCATGTGCCTGGCTACGTAGCGGCCTCTCCCCGCCTTCTCTCCGCCCATAAAATGAAAAAAAAACCCAACCCCTACTGAGCATGTGCAAACCGTCTAACGCGGCTAAGTACTGCATGCAGTACGTTATGTAGACGTGCTGCGTTACAATGTAACGCAACGTGTGCACTGTGAACAGCCCATTGATTTTTCATTGCTGTGCGTTGGGGTGCATTACAGGCTGCTCTAACGTGAGCCTGTAATGTCCCACTGTGAAAGCAGCCTTAAGTTAGAGACGGATCATCCACAAAGCAATTCTAGGCATCTTTCTACGGCCTGGAGAGAATCTAGTGGCATGGTGCTAATTGGCGGGCAGGACTAGGGCAGCATCATTAGGCCAATCACTGCACTCAATTAGTAGCATTGACCTATCAGATGTCACTGCTACTGATCGAGTGCAGTGATTGGCCCAATAACGGTTCCATGATCCTGCCCACCAGACCATTGGCACCAGTTAGCAAAAGAAGCAGTGGGCGGCTGTGATTGGCCGGTCTGGTACGAGCACCCTGCCTGATTGGTTGCGTGCCAAAGCTTCCCCTCTGACCAGCCATGGTGATCTCTAGTTATAGGCCTGAAAATCAAATTTTGGGTTTGCGAATTTCAAATGCTAATCTCCACAAACATTCGTGAATTTGAGAATCTCCATAGACTTCAACAGGCGGGAGAATTTTAAAACCTACAAAGACTGTTTCTGGCCACAAAAGTGATGGAAAAGTTGTTTCAAGGGGCCTAACACCTAGACTGTGGCATGCCGGAGGGGGGGTCCATGCCAAAACTCCCCTCAAAAATTACGGAGTTGGCGCAGAGTCGTGTTTTAATCGTTAAAGGGCAGAAATCACATTACATTCCTAAATTGATGGCATAAAACATCTGGTGTATGTACATGTCCATCAGGTAGTGTAAGGGTTATGCCCGCTTCGCACTGACAGATGAAACGCCGCATTTAACGCACCGCAGTCTTTAAACAACCGCAAAGACCTTTAGTGATTACGTCAGGTGAGCATATCTTTGGTTTTACTAGTTGACACCTCCAGGACATACAGTGGGATGCGAAAATTTGGGCAACCTTGTTAATCGTCATGAATTTCCTGTATAACTCGTTGGTTGTTATGATAAAAAATGTCAGTTAAATATATCCTATAGGAGACACACACAGTGATATTTGAGAAGTGAAACTCAGTTTATTGGATTTACAGAAAGTGTGCAATAATTGTTCAAACAAAATTAGGCAGGTGCATAAGTTTGGGCACCACAAAAATAAATAAAATCAATATTTGGTAGATCCTCCTTTTGCAGAAATTACAGCCTCTAAACACTTCCTGTAGGTTCCAATGAGAGTCTGGATTCTGGTTGTAGGGATTTTGGACCATTCCTCTTTACAAAACATCTCTAGTTCATTCAGGTTTGATGGCTTCCGAGCATGGACTTCTCTCTTTAACTCACACCACAGATTTTCAATTATATTCAGGTCTGGGGACTGAGATGGCCATTCCAGAAAGTTGTACTTGTTCGTCTGTGTGAATGCCTTAGTGGATTTTGAGCAATGTTTAGGGTCGTTGTCTTGTTGAAAGATCCAGTCCCAGTACAGCTTCAACTTTGTCACAGATTCCTGAACATTCCAGGTTTCCAGAATCAGCTGATACTGAGTAGAATACATGCGTCCCTCAACCTTGACAAGATTCCCAGTTCCTGCACTGGTCACACAGCCCCACAGCATGATGGAACCACCACCATATTTTACTGTAGGTAGCAGGTGTTTTTCTTGGAATGCTGTGTTCTTTTTTTTCAATGCATAACGCCCCTTGTTATGCCCAAATAACTCAATTTTAGTTTCATCAGTCCACAGCACCTTATTCCAACATGAAGCTGGTTGTCCAGATGTGGTTTAGTATTATTATTATTATTATTATTATTATTATTATTTATTGTATTTATAAAGCGCCAACATATTACGCAGCGCTGGACAATAAATATATACAATGATACAAGGATGACATACATAGGGTTATACACATAGAACAAAGTTATACATACAAATTGTACAAAATACATGATCATGCAATATGGGCTGGTTAGGTAGGCCCAGTAATACAAGTACAGGCTGTCATAGGACAGGAGCACATGATCCTGTAGATTACACTAGGGAGTGGAGGACCCTGCCAGAGGCTTACAATCTAAAGGGAGGGGTGGAAACACTAGGTGGGGCTGTTAAATATTCCTTAGAGAGTTACTGTGTGGTAGGAGGTGGGTAGGCCATCATAAAGAGGTGGGTTTTGAGGGCTTGCTTGAATGTGTTGAAAGAGGGAGCAAGTCTGATGGGTGGTGGAAGGGCATTCCAGAGGGTGGGGGCAGCTCTTGAGAAATCCTGCAGGCGGGCATGGGAGTGTGAAATGCGCGGGGTGGTGAGGCGAAGGTCGTTGGAGGAACGGAGGGGGCGACCTGGTGTATACTTGTGAACAAGCTGTGAGATGTAGGTAGGGCATGTTTTGTGCACAGATTTATACGCCAGGCATAGAATCTTGAAACTTATCCTGAGACGGATAGGGAGCCAGTGCAGGGATTCACAAAGGGGAGATGTGGATGCAGAGCGGTGCGAAGAATGGATGAGTCTTGCAGCCGCGTTCATCACTGATTGAAGGGGGGCAGTGCGTTTCAGGGGGAGGCCAGAAAGGAGTGAGTTACAGTAATCAAGGCGGGAGATGATGAGGGCATGGATGAGCAGTTTGGTCGTGTCCGGGGTTAAGAATGGGCGGATCTTGGAGATATTACGGAGGTGGAAATTGCAGGCTCTTGTGATGTTTTGGATGTGTGGGATGAAGGAGAGGTCAGAGTCCAAGGTGACACCCAGGCAGCGGGCCTGGGAGGTAGGGAGAATGGTTGTGTTGTCGATTGTGAGGTGGAAACCTGGGATGGGTGCAGCAGCATGGGGTGGAAGGATCAAGAGCTCAGTTTTGTCTAGGTTAAGCTTTAGGAACCTAGCTGACATCCAGGAGGAAATTGCTGAGAGACACGAGGAGACCTTGTTTATGGTGGTGGCTGAGAGATCGGGGGTATGGAGGTAAATCTGAGTGTCATCTGCATAAAGGTGGTAATTGAAGCCCAGGGAGGAGATAAGCTTGCCAATTGAGGAAGTGTATATGGAGAAAAGAAGGGGGCCTAGGACAGAGCCCTGGGGGACCCCAACTGAAAGGGGGGCAGGAGTTGAGGAGGAGCCATTGAAGGAAGTGGTGAAGGAGCGATTGGATAGGTAGGAGGAGATCCAGGCCAAGGCAAGCCCATGGATGCCCATGGACTGTAGTGATTGGAGGAGGAGGGAGTGGTCAACAGTGTCAAATGCTGCAGAGAGGTCAAGGAGGAGCAGGATGGAATAACTGCCTTTGGCCTTGGCAAGGGTAAGGTCGTTGACCACCTTGGCGAGGGCTGTTTCAGTTGAGTGCGCAGGTCGGAATCCAGACTGTAGGGGGTCAAGTAGGGCATTGGTGTTGATGTATTGGGTAATGCGCTGGTGGACTAGGCGTTCGAGGAGTTTAGAAGCATAGGGAAGGAGGGAGATTGGGCGGTAGTTTGAGGGTAGGGATGAGTCGAGTGAGGGTTTTTTCAGCAGGGGAAGCACAGTGGCCTGTTTGAATGCTTTGGGGAAGATGCCTGTGGAAAGGGAGAGATTGAACAAGGAGGTGAGGACTGGGGCCAGGTCAGAGAAGTGGGGACGAAGAGTATTCGCGGGTACCGAATCACAGGGAGAGGATGTGGGGGGGGAAGCCACTAGCAGCAGGCTGACTTCATCAATGGTGGCAGGAGCAAAAGAGGCGAGGGGTGGATGAGACAAGGGAGCCGCTGGGAGGGAAGGCAAGGGGACAACCTGAGACGCATTGGTAAGGGAGGGATGGAGGAGGGAAATTTCATTGCGTATTGTTGCAATTTTAGTGGTGAAGTGGTTGGCAAGGTCATTGGCTGAGAGGGAGGAGCTGGGAGGGGGAGGAGTGGGGTTGAGGAGGGAATTGAAGGTAGCAAAAAGCTGTCGAGGGTTGGAAGCTTGGGTTACAATCAGTGCTGCAAAGTACCTTTGTTTAGCCTCGGAGAGGGCAGTGTGGAAGAGTAACAGTTTGGCCTTGTAATCTAGGAAGTCAGCATTGAGATGTGATTTCCTCAAGTGGCTCGGTTTGTGCTGTGGGCAGAGAAAAGTCTTCCCCTGCATCACTCTTGAATACAGCATCTCCTTGTGTAAAGTGTGCCGAATGGTTAAACAGTGCACAGTGACTTCATCTGCAGCAAGATGATGTTGTAGGTCTTTGGTAGTGATCTGTAGGTTGACTCTGACTGTTCTCACCATTCGTCGCTTCTGTCAGAGATTTTTTTTGGTCTGCCACTTCGAGCCTTAACTTGAACATAGCCTGTGGTGTTCCATTTCCTCAATATGCTCCTAACTGTGGAAATAGACAGCTGAAATCTCTGAGACAGTGATGGTGAACAATATTTGTCTTCAGGTCATTTGAGAGTTGTTTTGAGACCACTGTGTTGCTACTCTTCAGAGGAAATTAAAAGAGGAGGGAAACTTACAGTTAACCCTCTTAAGTACTCTTTCTCATAATTGGATTCACCTGTATATGTAGGTCAGGGGTCACTGAGCTTACCGAGCCAACTTGAGTTACAATAATTAGTTCTGAAGGTTTTGGAAACAATACAATGTAAACAGTGTCCAAATTTATGCACCTGCCTAATTTTATTTAAAACAATTATTGTGCACTTTGTGTAAATTCAATAAATTTCATTTCACTTCTCAAATATCACGGTGTGTGTCTCCTATATGATATATTTAACTGACATTTTTTATCGTAACTACCAACAATTTATACAGGAAAATCATGACGATTAACAAGGTTGCCCAAACTTTCGCATCCCACTGTAAATGTTAGTCCTCTCGGTGACAAACTTTGTGTAGTGGAGTGTAGTGGCCGCCGTGCTTGTGCACACAATCATGGGAGTGCAGGCGATCGCAGTTTTCCAGTCTCAATGGTCAGGCTGAGGTAGATTAAAAATTCCGCCAGGAGGCAGCGCAGCAGTTTTTTTTTTTTTTTTTAAATCATGTAGCGAGCCCAGGGCTCGCTACATGATAGCCGCCCGCCCGCTTCGATCACCTTCGGCGATCTCCGATCAGGAAATCCCGTTCAAAGAACGGGATTTCCTGGAGGGCTTCCCCCGTCGCCATGGCGATGGGGCGGAATGACGTCACCGACGTCAGGACGTCATTGGGAGTCCCGATCCACCCCTCGGCGCTGCCTGGCACTGATTGGCCAGGCAGCGCACGGGGTCTGGGGGGGGGGGGCACGCGCCGCAACGGATAGCGGCGATCGGGCGCGGGGCGGCATCGATTGGTGTGCTGGTGCAGCTAGCAAAGTGCTAGCTGCGTCCAGCAAAAAAAAAATTATGTAAATCGGCCCAGCAGGGCCTGAGCGGCACCCTCCGGCGGCTTACCCCGTGTCACACACGGGGTTACCGCTAAGGAGGTTAATGACAGTTAAGCGACCAAAAAAAAACAACCACTGATTCTGCACTGAGGCCTGAGGGGGCCTTAGTGAATACTAGATGCCAGTAGTGGTGGTGAAGGATTATTGGGTTAGGGTCGGTGCACTACTAGGGCCAGCAGAGCAGACCTGTGTCCAACAGCACTGAGGTCTTATACAGGGGCCAGTAGTGGATACTAGATGCCAGTAATGGTGTGAAGGATTACTGGGTTATGGGCAGTGCACTACTAGGACCAGGGCCGGTGCTTCCATAGAGGCAAAGGGGGCAATTGCCCCAGGGCCCCCAGAGCCTGAAGGGGCCCCCAAGGCGTGTGTCCCCTTCCCTCCTATGGTGACCACATACGTGCCTGCAGGGTATGAGAAAGAGAGGCGCCGTGGGGACAAGTCCGGAGTATAGAGCATAGTGCTGCCTCTTTTGTGTCCTGCCTGGATTAGAAGAGACCCCAATGTGTGTACTCTAGACTGGTAGATGAAAGGAGGAGGCGAATAGTGGGGTCCCCAACAATGCTTTTGGGGACATATAGTGGACACCTTTTTTATTTTGTGTGGCTGGGAGTGTGGTGGGATGGGTCCTGGGAGTCGGCTCAAAGGCTGGGGGGCGTTATTGCTAGGGGTTACTTTTGCCCCGGGGCGCCATTGTAACTAGAACCGGCCCTGACTAGGACCAGCAGACCTGTCTGCAACAGCTAACTTGTGCACTGGCCACAGAAGAGCAATACAATAGCAAGAAAAACAATGAATCAGCCCTAAGAAGAGCTTAGTTGTTCAGGACAATGTGGTAGCAGCAAGAATCTGCACTGAGGACACAGAACAGAGACCTAGCTAACGCTTTCCCTATGTGTAGCAACTCTCTCCCTGCTCTCACTAACACTGCAGCCACAGAATGAATCCAATATGAATGCCGTCCTGGCATTTTTACAGGTGGGAGGGGGGGGGCCAGGAGAGGGTACTAGCTGGTTGGCTGCCATGTGTCTGCTGACTGAGGTAAGGGGTCAAGGTTTAGCTCAATGATGATGTATAGGGGGCGAACCGAATCCACCATGTATTCGTCTGAGGTGGCGAATGCAAATACGCGATCTTCACGGTAAATCACCTGGTGAATACTTTGGCCCATTTCTAGTGCTCTCTCGCCGATGTTGGGGTTTATGTGTGGCGGTATATATGATATGAGGTATATATGACCCTGCTGCTTGTACGGGAGCGTGGCTGTGAACTTTGGGAGGACACAGCGCTGGAACAGCAAGGTGGAGGGACACGGAGGAAGCCTCTGGAGCATCCAAGGTAAGTATCTGATCTTTTCCCAAAAAACTCTCGCAGGTTTGCGTCAAGTCATAAATGTTTCACGTTCCTCCATTCCACGTGCCCAAAGTGAATGATAAACAACAGTACAAGAAACACTTCTGCCTTTCTACAGAACTCCTCTAGTGAGACGTGCCAAGAAAATCCTGGAGAGTGTGCGGGACTTCTCACATGGCGGTGATTTGTAGAGAGTAACTGTGTGTGACTTTGAATGAGAATCACAGAGGAAGGAGAGGAAAGAATCCGATAAATGATTCAGAGTGAGAACACACAGGCTCTGCTGGTAATGCTGAGTGCTGTAGCTCTCATTACTGCCCCATGCTGTGGGAAGAAGGGAACAGCAGGCAGCCATCGGGGAAAGCAGCCCTGAGAACAACTACGGCCTTGTTCTCTTGTGGCTTCTGTCTCCAGCTCCCCGTATACAAATGTCTGTTATTGTCTCGAAAGACATTTCTGGTCAGGATGTACAGAATGCAAATAACTTTATATGCAGTATTTTTTTTTTGTTATAGAACAGAAAAGGATTAAGATAAAATAGGGCCCTAGGCAAGATAGCATTTTTTGCCCAGTACTGATGGTCGCCTAGCTTTTCTAGTTAGATTTGGTGGGGCTAGCGTCCACTCAGAGGCGTATCTATAGGGGTGCAGGTATGGCATGTGCCATGGGCATTAAGACTTTTCCCCCTAAACGTTATCATGCTGTGGCTAATCTCTCAGATGAGAGAGGAAGTTCTGAGTTTAGATCCACTTTAACGATAAGAGATATTACCAAAGAGTTGTGTGAAGGTCAAAACGCAGTGGAGGTAAGCCTCCAAAGATTAAAAATACTTTAGACAATGTTTTTTGGGGTTGTTCACCAACATCCTTGGCCCATCTTCATATTTTCACACATTTTTCGTGCTCCCCAATCCCTCACCTTTTCATTTTACCTTCAGATTTTTTCTTTTTGGGGTCCAGACAGAGAACTTTGTTTTGTTTGGATTTCTAGTTGTAGCGAGACATACTGGATCGCTAATGAATGTAACGGGGCCTCTTAGTGGATACCGCCTCCAGTGGCACCCTGCCTCCCAAAATCATGCAGACACCAGTCTCAATGCAATATATTTATTCCCCACAGACCAACGTGATCTAATGGGGTGAAGTAAGCAATAGAAATATATAGCATTAATCAAACACTTGTTAACTCAAGATCATAACAGTAGAAGTAATATGCTTCACACATTCAAAGTGCATGGAAAGTGTATGTCCAAAGTAGCCACCTCCTGCGCCCCTCCAGTGTCACTCTAAACAAGTGTACACTAGATTGGCGCAGAACCATGGATGGTGTAGTCAGCCAACTTCGCTACAATTGGAACTACGCATAGTTTTACGCAATTACGCTTTGCCAAACTATGGCTTCGAAATCAAATATTCGCTTCATATGCATTTCGTAGACTACGCATTAAAATATGCAATTACGTGTAGTGCGAAGTGTAGTGTATGCAGATGCCTATGCCCGTATGCAGAAAATTGTACGCATTAATTCTTTATGAAATGCTTATACCGGTAACTCTTCTATGGGTACATTCCCCTTTTCTAATGTGTAAATTTGTAAGCATGCAACCGCACGTGGAAAATTAGACGCAAGTAACGCATTCGTAGTTCACTACACAATACACATGTTAACTACGCATAGTGGGCATAAGCTACGCGTAGCGGTACTTCGCTACGCGTAAATTCGTAAGCGTAGTTTTGAAACTTCACCTACGAACTACGATGCGTAGATGCGAACTACGATGCGTAAATTCGCACTGGCGTAGTTTCTGCTCATCCCTGCGCAGAACGCACCGCAGCAAAGGGACAAGCTTAATAAACTGCAATCAACACACGGTAGTAACCTCTTGCGCCCCGCCAGTGCCACTGTAAAGAAGTGCACACTACACTGGCGAAAGACGCCCAACCATAGCAAAGAAACAAACTTAAGAAAATGCAATCAGTAGCACAACCTTATTTAACTCCCGACTGGCCAGTGGGCTGTAATGCAGTTCTGCACTTGGGGTACCCCTTTAAGGAACCTTATGTGCACAGTTGGGCGCCTAGTGAAGAAGGTGCAGCAGCAAGTAGACTCCTGATGCACTCCGCAATAACAGCATAGATGCCAGTGATGTGAGAGGGGATTGGTTAACCAGGCTACAGTTCAGAATGGCCGGCTATGGCAAACAGTCCTGACATACACTGTCCACAGTTTGTTGTAAGACGAGTGGTATGACTCCCAAACGCCTCAGCCAGGTTAATGCCCCTCTATCACTGCAAAGATAGTTCCTACCATGAGGTGCAGGGCCAGTCCCTGATAATGGTCACTCAGCAGGTGCAGAACTCGCAGGCCAGCATGAAGTGCAGAGCCAGTCCCTGATAACAGTCAGCAGGTGCAGAACTCGCAGGCAGCATTAGGTGCAGGGCCAGTCCCTGATAATGGTCACTCAGCAGGTGTAGAACTCACAGGCAGCATGAGGTGCAGGGCAAGTCCCTGATAATAGTCACTCAGCAGGTGCAGAACTAGCAGGCCAGCATGAAGTGCAGGGCCAGGGCCTGATAATGGTCACTCAGCAGGTGCAGAACTCGCAGGCCAGCATGAGGTGCAGGGCCAGTCCCTGATAATGGTCACTCAGCAGGTGCAGAACTCGCAGGCCAGCATAAGGTGCAGGGCCAGTCCCTGATAATGGTCACTCAGCAGGTGTAGATCTCACAGGCAGCATGAGGTGCAGGGCCAGTCCCTGAGAATGGTCACTCAGCAGGTGCAGAACTCGCAAGCCAGCATGAGGTGCAGGGCCAGTCCCTGATAATGGTTACTCAGCAGGTGTAGATCTCACAGGCAGCATGAGGTGCAGGGCCAGTCTCAGTTAGTGTGACTCCAGACCTCTCACCCAGGCTCCAGACACACCAGCCACACCTCAGTTCCCAGAAGCCTCTCCTAACTCCAGCCTCTCTTCCAGAATTCTCTGCAGTCTTAAAAGGAACTATCCCCCTCTATACAAAATATAGGTAAAAGGCTGTGCATCCCTGACCCAATACTATACAATTGAATGGTTAACCGCTGTGGCACACACCGCCCCCCCTGGACTAAAATGTACGCCCGCATCCAAACAATGCAATACTGGTCTATGGAGAAATTTTAGCTTCCATCATAGTTTTGCATGCAAAAATATAGATATACTGGACATCTGCACCAACGTTGAGGTAAATCTCCAGAGCAGATGTCCTAACACTAAACTGACCTAAGTTAAAAGCAAATGTCTTTACCCTGGCAGCAGCTACGCTAAAATGTGTAACTTACATTCAATACAGACAGCAGAAAACAAAGCAAGCGCTCACCAATATGGGCCGCATCTGAATGACTCACCACCTCATATGCACCGCTTAAATAGCTCAAATACACACTCAGCAATCAGACAGATGCAAAACATATGCAAAACTAAACTAAATACTTACCATGCAAAACAGGATAGCACAATGGGTGCTGCTAGCCTGGTAGTTACAGAACTGTGGATACAAAATATAGGTAAAAGGCTGCGCATCCCTGACCCAATACTATACAATTGAATGGTTAATCGCTGTGGCGCACACCGCCCCCCCTGGACTAAAATGTACGCCCGCATCCAAACAATGCAATACTGGTCTATGGAGAAATTTTAACTTCCATCATAGTTTTGCATGCAAAAATATAGATATACTGGACATCTGCACCAACGTTGAGGTAAATCTCCAGAGCAGATGTCCTAACACTAAACTGACCTAAGTTAAAAGCAAATGTCTTTACCCTGGCAGCAGCTACGCTAAAATGTGTAACTTACATTCAATACAGACAGCAGAAAACAAAGCAAGCGCTCACCAATATGGGCCGCATCTGAATGACTCACCACCTCATATGCACCGCTTAAATAGCTCAAATACACACTCAGCAATCAGACAGATGCAAAACATATGCAAAACTAAACTAAATACTTACCATGCAAAACAGGATAGCACAATGGGTGCTGCTAGCCTGGTAGTTACAGAACTGTGGATACAAAATATAGGTAAAAGGCTGCGCATCCCTGACCCAATACTATACAATTGAATGGTTAATCGCTGTGGGGCGCACACCGCCCCCCCTGGACTAAAATGTACGCCCGCATCCAAACAATGCAATACTGGTCTATGGAGAAATTTTAGCTTCCATCATAGTTTTGCATGCAAAAATATAGATATACTGGACATCTGCACCAACGTTAAGGTAAATCTCCAGAGCAGATGTCCTAACACTAAACTGACCTAAGTTAAAAGCAAATGTCTTTACCCTGGCAGCAGCTACGCTAAAATGTGTAACTTACATTCAATACAGACAGCAGAAAACAAAGCAAGCGCTCACCAATATGGGCCGCATCTGAATGACTCACCACCTCATATGCACCGCTTAAATAGCTCAAATACACACTCAGCAATCAGACAGATGCAAAACATATGCAAAACTAAACTAAATACTTACCATGCAAAACAGGATAGCACAATGGGTGCTGCTAGCCTGGTAGTTACAGAACTGTGGATACAAAATATAGGTAAAAGGCTGCGCATCCCTGACCCAATACTATACAATTAAATGGTTAATCGCTGTGGCGCACACCGCCCCCCCTGGACTAAAATGTACGCCCGCATCCAAACAATGCAATACTGGTCTATGGAGAAATTTTAGCTTCCATCATAGTTTTGCATGCAAAAATATAGATATACTGGACATCTGCACCAACGTTAAGGTAAATCTCCAGAGCAGATGTCCTAACACTAAACTGACCTAAGTTAAAAGCAAATGTCTTTACCCTGGCAGCAGCTACGCTAAAATGTGTAACTTACATTCAATACAGACAGCAGAAAACAAAGCAAGCGCTCACCAATATGGGCCGCATCTGAATGACTCACCACCTCATATGCACCGCTTAAATAGCTCAAATACACACTCAGCAATCAGACAGATGCAAAACATATGCAAAACTAAACTAAATACTTACCATGCAAAACAGGATAGCACAATGGGTGCTGCTAGCCTGGTAGTTACAGAACTGTGGATACAAAATATAGGTAAAAGGATGCGCATCCCTGACCCAATACTATACAATTGAATGGTTAATCGCTGTGGGGCGCACACCGCCCCCCCTGGACTAAAATGTACGCCCGCATCCAAACAATGCAATACTGGTCTATGGAGAAATTTTAGCTTCCATCATAGTTCTGCATGCAAAAATATAGATATACTGGACATCTGCACCAACTTTGAGGTAAATCTCCAGAGCAGATGTCCTAACACTAAACTGACCTAAGTTAAAAGCAAATGTCTTTACCCTGGCAGCAGCTACGCTAAAATGTGTAACTTACATTCAATACAGACAGCAGAAAACAAAGCAAGCGCTCACCAATATGGGCCGCATCTGAATGACTCACCACCTCATATGCACCGCTTAAATAGCTCAAATACACACTCAGCAATCAGACAGATGCAAAACATATGCAAAACTAAACTAAATACTTACCATGCAAAACAGGATAGCACAATGGGTGCTGCTAGCCTGGTAGTTACAGAACTGTGGATACAAAATATAGGTAAAAGGCTGCGCATCCCTGACCCAATACTATACAATTGAATGGTTAATCGCTGTGCGCCACAAATAAATGGTGCAAATACAAATAAATGAACGATAAATACATAAAAATATTTTTTCCCTGTGCTGATCTAATAAATAAATTAAAAAGAATAGAATGCTTTCCTTGTCATCATTGTTTACTGAGTAGGTAATCAAACCAACCTGCTGAATTAATGAATCCTGAAGCGAGAGAACATGAAAGGTGCATTTCTGACTTACGTTTACAAATATTACTGCCTGTTGAGCTTATCCTGTGCCTTAAATAACAATAACAAGCTGACAGCCTGACACATCATTGCATTCCAGCGGCTCTGGAGGTGTGGTTAGCTATCAGGGACAACAAAGGATGATTTGCATATTCAGCAGTGATGCATCGTGGGAGACATGATATGCTTACTCCAATCGGAATAATCACAAATACTTCTGTTTTAAGAAGGCAAACTTTTGTTTTGCATAGCATTTTAGTAAAGAGGCTTTTTGGTCTCTTTTAGTCCCTTGCACACTCCTAGCAGTTCTGGTTGACCCGGGGCGGACTGACCATTCAGGCATGGACCGAGGGCCTATGGTCGGAGGGGGCCTGCCCACCCTGGAGTGGCAGCGCAGTAAAAGGGGAGCAGGGCACAGCGGCGGGGAAGGGGGGCCGTCTCCACCCTTCCCTTACCTTGGGGCTCCACCTTCCTGGCTCCCCCCTCCAGAATTGTGGTGTGTCAGTGGGCGGCAGGCACAGCGGAACACTACCTCCTATACCCAGTGCCAGAGAAAGATCTACGCAGCGGCGCACAGATCTCCCGCTCGAGCCTGGTATGGGAGGTAGTGTTCTGTTGCACCTGCCACCCACTGACACACCGCAATTCTGGAGAGGGGAGCCAGGAAGGGGGAGGCCCAGGTGAGGGAAAGGGGGGGCCCCCTTTCCCTGCCGCTGTGCCCACAGCTCCCCTTCACTGCGCTGCCACCCCTCCTTCTGGAGACACCTAGCTACATATCCTGCGGACTGGACATCTATAGACCTAGCTATCTATATTGGAGACACTTATAGACCTGGCTACTTATCCTTGGGACACCTATAGACCTGGCTACTTATACTGGGGACACCTATAGACCTGGCTGTTATACTATGGACACCTATAGACCTGGCTAACTATACTCGGGAGACCATAGACCTGGCTACTTATACTGGGGATAGCTATAGACCTGGCTGCTTATACTGGGGACACCTATAGACCTGGCTGTTATACTTGGGATATCTATAGACCTGGTTACCTATATTGGGGACACCTATAGACCTGGCTAACTGTACTGGGGAAACCTATAGACCTGGCTACCTATACTGGAGACACCTATAGACCTGGCTACCTATACTGGGGATACCTATAGACCTGGTTACGTATACTCGTGGCACTTGTTTTGAGGGAACTGCTGCCAGATTATTTTTGGGGAACCGCTGCTGCCAGATTATGTGTATTTTGGGGAACCGCTGCTGCCAGATTAAGTGTATTTTGGGGAACTGCTGCCAAATTATGTGTATGTTGGGGAACCGCGGTTCGGAACTGCTGGCAGATTGTGTATGTTGGGGGAATAGCTGCTTCCAGATTATGTGTATATTGGGTAGTAGTAAAAATGTTTCTGTACCGTGTTAGCCAAACAATATATGTAGGTAGAAAAAAACAAAGTCTTGTAAAAGTAATACCTTTTAATGGCTAACTGATAAAGTTAAATAATGCAAGCTTTCTGGGATCTAGTCCCCTTCTTCAGGCATATTTCTAGATGTTAGCTGTAGTAAAACACTGATGCAGGGAAGCTGCATGAAGATGGCAGTTGTACTGGTTGCTGTTTAGCAGTTAGATGTCATGTGATCAGCAGGCTGGAGCCAGTGAGCTTATGCAAGCAAACATGAAATCTAGCAGGTTTCTGAAGATAGTGAAGCCAAGTCAATCATGTTACATAAGGAGTCATGAATCCCATTCCACAATTTAAACCTTCTGTTAATGTCTTGAACATTTTCATAAATTTGTACTCAGAAATCTTTCTTGCTTGTTCATTTTTGAAGTTACCCTTAAGAATAAATACTTTTAGATCTTGCATGCTGTGTCCTGGTTTGCAGAAGTGTTGGCCCACTGGTGTGTCCATTTTACCCTCATTAATTTTAAAGCGGTGATGGTTCATTCTTGTGCGCAGTTTTTGTCCTGTTTCTCCTATATAGATACCTCTTGAGGGGCATTTCATGCAGCGTATCATGTATACAACATTGGATGATTCACAGGAAAATTGGTCTGATATTTGATGATATTTCTGTGAGTTTGGTATTTGTATTTGGCTTGTGCACAAGATATAAGGGCAGGTCTCACACCTTGCGTTATTACAGGGTAATGTGCCTGGAGTTTCTGGTGTAGATAATGCACTTCTGATAATCATTTGTCTCAAATTGGGAGGTTGTCTGAAAGCAAGCATTGGTAAATCAGGAAAAACTTCTTTCAGGCGTTTGTCTTTATGAAGTATCGGTTGCAGGGCTTTCGATATCTTCCTCAGTGTCTTTAATCTTGGGTTGTAGGTGACCACTATTGGGACTCTGTTGTTTTCAGTCTTTGGGGTGTATTTCAATAGTTCCTCTCTAGATTTTAAAGTTGCTCTGTGTATTTGATCATCAACGATTCGTGGATGATATCCCTGATCTATGAATATATTACGTAGTGATCTAAAAGTATTTATTCTTAAGGGTAACTTCAAAAATGAACAAGCAAGAAAGATTTCTGAGTACAAATTTATGAAAATGTTCAAGACATTAACAGAAGGTTTAAATTGTGGAATGGGATTCATGACTCCTTATGTAACATGATTGACTTGGCTTCACTATCTTCAGAAACCTGCTAGATTTCATGTTTGCTTGCATAAGCTCACTGGCTCCAGCCTGCTGATCACCTGACATCTAACTGCTAAACAGCAACCAGTACAACTGCCATCTTCATGCAGCTTCCCTGCATCAGTGTTTTACTACAGCTAACATCTAGAAATATGCCTGAAGAAGGGGACTAGATCCCAGAAAGCTTGCATTATTTAACTTTATCAGTTAACCATTAAAAGGTATTACTTTTACAAGACTTTGTTTTTTTCTACCTACATATATTGTTTGGCTAACACGGTACAGAAACATTTTTACTACTATCATCATGCAAGATACCGTAATGTACCGCACACATTTGGAATGTAAAACCCTACTGAAGAAATTGGCACAACTAGACAGTGACATCTTTTTTCTATCAAAGTGCAAGAAAGAAAATCTGATCCCAAAAGGTATTACTATCAGAAACCCAATTCAGCATACCTTCAACACCCATTTTTCACAGCAACTCTGCTACAGAACAGCGGAAAGGATCAGGAATCATCTCATTAAGGTTTGTTACAGCAAGAAGAGAATTACCCAAGATAATCTACATTTACTCTATTCTACAATGCAAGGACCATCATCAGAAAGCCTTAAATCTACATTACAGAAATTCTACAGACAATTACAGCACCGTTTAATTCAAAACAAGAAAAATAAACTCGACAGCCTGAGACTCAAAGCTGCAAACATTCTGGAGAATGATACAAGTGAACCCCATTCAGAGCCTAAAACTGCCAAACTTTTACCTGTGGTTAACTTGTCCAGCTATAACCCTAGCAAGACTGAATTAGCTGTTCTATCTAAAGGACTCACTTTTTGCCCCACCAAAAGATTTGATGAAACAGAATTTTGTAGTGACATGGAAGAATTTTTTCGGAGGATAAGACTAAAGGAATGTTTTCATAACAAACCTAAATATTCATCATTTGAAAACACCGAACCTACAAATAGCAAAACCAAAAAGAGCAGTACCTGGACACCAAAATCAGGGCGGAACAAGAAATAGAAGAATATATTGACAACTTCAGGAAAAGAATCAAATTGGAGATACTGGACAAACAAATACAGACACGCTACAACCTCAACACTCAAGAAAGGAAAGCAATACTGAACCTTAAAAGCAATAACAACATAGTAATTAAACCAGCTGACAAAGGAGGAGCTGTAGTGATTTTGGATAAATCCACCTATGTTCAAGAAGCAAACAGACAGCTTTCCAACAACACCTACTACAAAAGACTAGAAACAAACCCCACGCTACAATACTCAAGGGAATTGAAGAATATGCTTAATGATCTTTCCTCAGTATCAACTAACATACTTACATTAATACCAGATAATCCGAAAATAGGCACCTTCTATATCTTACCAAAAATACACAAAGAAGGAAACCCAGGTCGACCTATTATCTCTGGTTTGGGGACACTAACAGAAAAGATATCTGGCTGGGTAGAAAACATCCTTAAACCCATGGTAAGGAATACAGCCAGCTACATCCAGGACACCACTGACCTTCTTAACAAATTGACTGCCATGGGTCCAATCCCAGAGGGTGCTATCCTGGCTACAATGGATGTTGAATCCCTTTATACCAACATTCCACACGAGGACGGTATTGCAGCTTGCCAACATTTCCTTCAGTTGAATGATCTACCAACAGAGCCCACACTACAACTTATCAAATATATACTAACTCATAACTATTTTTCATTTGGGAATGATGTATATCTACAGACAATGGGCAGTGCTATGGGAAGTAGAATGTCACCCCAGTATGCAAATTTATTTATGGCCAGATTGGAGGAAAACTTCCTTTCAACGTGTGAAATTAAACCATGGGCTTACTTCAGATTTATAGACGATATCCTATTAATTTGGACAGCATCACAGGAAGAATTAATCAAATTCCACAAAAACTTCTCAGAATACCACAAGAACATCAAGTTAACGCTCAACTTTTCATCCTCCCATGTCAGTTTCCTGGATACTACAATTTATATACAAGATAGATTTTTAGAAACATCCATCTACCGTAAACCAACTGACCGGCATATTTACCTCAAGTGGAATAGTTTCCACCCGGAACACACCAAAAAATCTATTGTTTACAGCCAGGCTCTGAGGTATAACCGAATATGTTCTGTTTCAGAGGACAGAGACAGACAACTTATGTCACTACGTAATATATTCATAGATCAGGGATATGATCCACGAATCGTTGATGATCAAATACACAGAGCAACTATAAAATCTAGAGAGGAACTATTGAAATACACCCCAAAGACTGAAAACAACAGAGTCCCAATAGTGGTCACCTACAACCCAAGATTAAAGACACTGAGGAAGATATAGAAAGCCCTGCAACCGATACTTCATAAAGACAAACGCCTGAAAGAAGTTTTTCCTGATTTACCAATGCTTGCTTTCAGACAACCTCCCAATTTGAGACAAATGATTATCAGAAGTGCATTATCTACACCAGAAACTCCAGGCACATTACCCTGTAATAACGCAAGGTGTGAGACCTGCCCTTATATCTTGTGCACAAGCCAAATACAAATACCAAACTCACAGAAATATCATCAAATATCAGACCAATTTTCCTGTGAATCATCCAATGTTGTATACATGATACGCTGCATGAAATGCCCCTCAAGAGGTATCTATATAGGAGAAACAGGACAAAAACTGCGCACAAGAATGAACCATCACCGCTTTAAAATTAATGAGGGTAAAATGGTCACACCAGTGGGCCAACACTTCTGCGAACCAGGACACAGCATGCAAGATCTAAAAGTATTTATTCTTAAGGGTAACTTCAAAAATGAACAAGCAAGAAAGATTTCTGAGTACAAATTTATGAAAATGTTCAAGACATTAACAGAAGGTTTAAATTGTGGAATGGGATTCATGACTCCTTATGTAACATGATTGACTTGGCTTCACTATCTTCAGAAACCTGCTAGATTTCATGTTTGCTTGCATAAGCTCACTGGCTCCAGCCTGCTGATCACCTGAGATCTAACTGCTAAACAGCAACCAGTACAACTGCCATCTTCATGCAGCTTCCCTGCATCAGTGTTTTACTACAGCTAACATCTAGAAATATGCCTGAAGAAGGGGACTAGATCCCAGAAAGCTTGCATTATTTAACTTTATCAGTTAGCCATTAAAAGGTATTACTTTTAAAAGACTTTGTTTTTTTCTACCTACATGTGTATATTGGGGAAACCACTGCTGCCAGATTACATGTATTTTGGGTGATACGTGTATTTTGGGTGATCCGCTGCCAGATTATGCATATTTTGGGGAACTGCTGCCAAAGTATGTGTATGTTGGGGGAACTGCTGCTGCCAGATTATGACTATTTTGTATCTACTGTATATATGTGTATTTTTGGTGAAATGCTGTCAGATTACATGTATTTTTGGGGGGAAACACTATAGCAGAGCTCAAACTTCCCCAGCAGACCTTTTACACCACTGCTAAGGTCATGTATATTTTGCCCCACCCATGGCCACGCCCACATTCTGTTGAGTGACCACACCCATTTTTGTTGTGCCGCGCGTAGCATTTTTTATCAGTAAAAGATATCCTTTGGCAGTAAATTTGTATATCTTTCTTAGTAAAAAATAATGTGACAGGTTGGCAACACGTGGCCCCATAATCTCCTATTGCCCCGGGGCCCCATGAGTTGTCAGTCCACCCCTGGGTTGACCATGACCTTGTTAGGCAATCTGTGAACAATACGCAATTAACTTTTTCTCCTGAGTTTTCTCCCAAGAGATCATTTTTCATCTTCAATTAAAAATAATTTTTAGCTCCTTGGAATGGAAAAAGTACCAAAATGTAGATGAAAATAGTAAAAGTACCACCATAATTATTTTGAGTACTGTATATTCTGGCATATAAGACTACTTTTTAACCCTTGAAAATCTTCTGAATAGTCAGGGGTCGTCTTATACGCCAGGTGTCATTGATGCCGGGTGATACGCCCTATCCTGTTACCGCCTCTCAGATCTTGCTGCTAAAGACTGTAGTGAAGCGACGCAGGCGCACATGTGCGAGATCTGAGAGGCAGAGAAGGAGGTAAATAGGATACAAGGGCGGGGCCAGACAGGTGAAAGAGGCGTGTTTATGGACATAGCGCAATCTATTCTTCCATACCGCTCTGATAAACAGGGAGACAAGAAGAGCTGACGGAGAGAGAGAGTTGACCAATCCAACAAGTCAATCGCCTATATACCGTTATATACTTGGTACCACATGCAGTACAGCACCAGTACCTGTTCATACATAGCACCAGTATATGATGTTTTCTTAATTTTTATTTGGTGTGCGTTGGAAGAGGGGTAGTCTTATATGGCGAGTATATCCCAAACTCTATATTTTAACTGGAAAAAATGGGGGGTCGTCTTATACGCCCAGTCTTCTTATACGCCGGAAAATACGGTATTTTTTTTTTTTTTGCTTTCTGGTTGTTAAAGCAAAAAAGTGAATTGCATATGGGCCTGGAACACTTAAATAACAAGGAGATGAGACGGCCCGTATGCAGCTAACTTCTTCTCCTGAGTTATCTCTTAGGAGATAATTTTTGTGTTATCTTTCAAATAACTTTTATTAGTATTTCACAGCTGAAAAAGTTCCCAAAAGTTGGTAAAACAGTACTGTTAATTTTTTTTAAGTACCTTCTTGCTTGCTGGTGGTTTAAAGGGCATTTTATAACAATGTATGAAAAATGTACTTAGGAGAAAACTCAGGAGAAAAAGTGTATTGCATGTGGCCCTGAGACGCAAGGAGGCCTAATGGTGCAGTAAGTATACAGTAAGTATCTTGAAGAGTAAAGGAGAAGTGGGGTATTTACAATATTGGGTTGCTAATATGTGCAACCAACCAAGTAGGCAGGTGGAGATTATCAGTCCATCACCACCGGGGTGAGCACTGGATAAGAGGAGCTCAAAGCTCGGCTGCATTATTGTTTTTGGCACAAATATTTGGCCTGAAGAAGTGGGTTGAACCCACAAACGCGTTGCTATTGTCTAATAAAAATTCTTTACACTGTTAGTGTCATCATTCGAGGTAAAGCTTCTCTCCTTTCTTCAAGTTTTTTTGTATGTGTTTTATATTCACCTGGGCACCTCTGTCCCCATTTGTCTGTGCCTTGAATACTTTTTGAACCACTGACTCAGAATGAGTTCACAGATCAGACACTCTGACTTTGGTCTGACTTTGTTAGCTTAATGCTTGTTGCAACAATGCAGAGACTGTTGAAAATCAGCACAACAACCAGACAACTTTTTTAAAAAAAAGGGAATTAAAATAACAGTTTTCATGGTCTTTAAATCCCCTCTCCAGACATTTTTGTTGGCCTGGCCACTTCCCTCTTATCATAATGAACTGTGCTGACAGCATGGAATTTAATATTACAATTCCGCTTTAACCCATGTAGGTGGCAGGGGAACCGATGTGCATAAAATCTAGGAAACCGTCTAACAACTATCGTGAAAAAAAAAATACAGATATAAAATGTACTGTACATTTCTCCCAGGGTAAAATGAGCTATAAATTAAATTAATTTTCTCCTATGTAGCTGCCACTTACAGTAGGTAGTAGAAATCTAAGAGAACTGAAAGGTTTTGGACTAGGCCATCTTCTCATGGGGATTCTCATGGTTTTCTTTATTTTCAAAAACACTTAGAGAAAGGCAGTTACTCAATCCAAACTGCCAGAATAGTGTGCAAACAGGTGGTGTGTGTGTGTGTGGGGGGGGGGGGGGGGAGGGGGGAAGCTGAGTCTTTGTATAGACCCTTTTCAGTGAGTGCTTTTGTAAAGACTAAATTACATTTTGAGAATCTCCCATGAAGAGTTGGACTAGTCCAAAACCTGTTGATTTCATCAGATTTGTACTCTGCTATTGTAAGTGGCAGCAACATAGGAGAAAAGTAACTTAAAGTTCATTTTACTCTGAAAGAAGCGCACTTCTTATTTGTATGTGTTTACATTATTTTAAATTTTACAATTTTCCGTGATAGTGGTCCTAAACGTGGGGTAAAAATAAACTGATGAGATAAACTATTATATTTATCATTCTACTCCTAAAAATGACTTTTTTAGGTATCCCATAGTTTTATTTTATATTTAAAAAATTTTACAAAGTAAATTAAATGTTTTGTTGTCTCTGCTCAGTGGCAGCCTATTAAGTGTCCCTGAGTGAAAACACATGAAATGTTGACCTGTTACGATCTATCCTTGCTCTCAGAAGTTGAATTCTGCCAGGACATTTTTTTATGGCTATAATTGGCTTATCAGTGAGGTTTACTATACAGTATTATCCCGACAAGCTACTCACAAGAAAGAAGCAGTCCCTGCCATGCCTGAAAATGAACTCTTTCAGGCAGAAAAATAAAAAAAGTAAACAACCTGGTTTTGACTATGTTTTGCTCTCTACATACTGTACACACATTTATCTCATGTCGTTTTCGGGTACACTTTAAGTCACGTTCGTTCATTTAAAATAAAGTTTTGGGCAGGGTGTCACTTTAGGTCTGTGTCTACATGTCATTGTCAACAGTCAAGTGCAGAATAACTTTATCGATGCTGTCGGTGTTCTCTTTACATATCCCCCAATGTGCTGTTCCCGCTTTGTATTCTGTGATTTTAAGTTAGCCAGTATGTAGCCCTTTTATTTATTTATCCCTACAGTCTATTGTGCTTTTCATAAGAGCCTTGCGGATTGCTAAATTATCAATAATTCATTAAATGCAATTACCCAGATGTTACAAAAGCACAGCGCCACTCTCCATATCATTTAAAATCATTATTATACTCCCTTTAACGATAAAACCGCGTGAAGAAAAAGATAAAGAGGAACGCTTTATGATCATGGATATTATGTGATAAATATTTATAACGCTGGAAGATAACAGGAAGGGGACGGGGGGAGTAAAGAGAGCCAAGCTCTTCTCAAGCACTCTTTAGGTTAATTGACGGCATTTGGCGAGCAGGCATGCGTGCCCCATCCGCACGCTCTCTGCTTAGTTGCGCCTGACTGCGGGGTTTATTTCATTTGCGACAGATTCTTTTTGCATAAATGGAATTTAATAAGTTCTAAGTGCTGAGTGATGTTTATCGTCAGTCACTCGTAAGCATTCATAACCAACGCTGGTATTTGTTTTACTGAAATAAAGGCTTATTTCTCGTATTTCTTTGTATCAACATTCTTAGCGGCGCTATGCTGAGTACACCGCGCCGCGCATGTCATTTTCCAGTGCATGAGGAGCTTACAGTCAAATGACCCCCACAGATATAAAGATATGAGGAAACACTGGAGAGTTCTTTCCCCCGGCCTCTTACCATGGATGTAGAGTAATGTGGGCATGACCCCGATGTCTTCAGGGCCTTACAGGGAACCTTAACTGTAGTAAAAAAAAAACAGGTTTAACTTACCAGGGGCTTAAAGCAGCCCCCAGCAGCTGCCCTGTGCCCGCACCATCACTGAACGTACCTCTGGTTTGCCGCAGCTCCCTAGCACGGCCCCCGGTCCTTACCTCTCCTGATTGTGCTTACATGCACGGGAGCGCTCTGTACATGCGCAGCTTGAAAAAAAGCTCTACTGCCCATGTGCAGAATGCTCCTGGCAACAGGAGCGTGATTGAGGACGCACACGGCCACACATGTGAAGTGGCTCATCAACTCACCAGTCGGCCGGCTGAAAGAGGATCACTGCGGGGGACTGGAGGGACACTTAGTGACGGCACGGGGCAGCTGCAGGGGGCTGGTGGAAGCCCCAGGTAAGTTAAACCCATTTCAGTTAGGGTTCCCTTTAATATTTACAGTCTGGAATATCATTTTTTTTTTAAACTTGTTAGCCGACTCTTTATAACCCATACAGTTATCCTGCTTGCGTTTGTTCCAAAGTAATGTCATCCATGTAGCAATCAAAATTCTTCCCAACATAAAATGCAGCAGGGCTGGGAAATGAACTGGCATTGCAACTGTGTTTCCCCAAGAAAAAGCCCTACCCTATAGATAAGCTTGAGTGCTGAAAATATAAGCTCTACCTTGAAAATAAGCTCTATTTAGCCTTCATAGTACGATTTATTAGTGTGTTGTTGCTGCTTTCTGTCCACTAGGGGGAGCCAGTGGAATGTAGAAGAGTGCAGCAGGAAGGTGCCTGTGCGGGAGTGTGTGCAGGAGGACTACCAGATATCTGTGTGGCCTTGCTCACATTGCGTTCCGCTCGCGTGGTCGTTCGCATTGGCCAGTTTTTGATGCTTTTTTTCCGTTTTCTGTGCATTGGACGTTTTTGTTAAGTGCTTTTGTAAGCGCTTTTGCTCAGCGATTGCGTTTTTTCACTTCCTCACGTCAGTCAGGAAGTGAACTCTTTGATCTGGAAAAGAATAAATACAATGTATTTATTCTTAAAAACGCTCACACAATCGCTGCACAAAGCGATTTTGTAAGCGTTTTGCCTCAAAAGCGGAAGCGCCTCAAAAATGGCCCATGCGCCGCTTATCTGAGCGGATCGGAAATTAACCGCTCAGATGTGAACGTTGTCATAGAGAATCATTGCACAGGCGCATTAAGGGCGATTTTGAAAATTGCCAGCGTTTAAAAAATGTCAAACACCCCTAGTGTGAATGAGCCCTCAGGGCGATTTTAAAAATTGCCAGCGCTTGACGAGCCCTGTGTGAGATTTTGTGAAATTCGCTGCTTTTTTAACCCATTCAATGTACATATCCAGAACCTTCATAAATACGTCTGGAGTAAATGTTTCCCAGAGAGCTACTATAGACATCTGATACACCAAAAGGGAGGAATATAATATATATAATAGACATGTAAGGAGGCGGACCTACAGACCCGCACACGTCAGAGACATGTAAGGAGGCGGACCTACAGACCCGCACACGTCAGAGACATGTAAGGAGGCGGACCTACAGACCCGCACACGTCAGAGACATGTAAGGAGGCTGACCTACAGACCCGCACACGTCAGAGACATGTAAGGAGGCTGACCTACAGACCCGCACACGTCAGAGACATGTAAGGAGGCGGACCTACAGACCCGCACACGTCAGAGACATGTAAGGAGGCGGACCTACAGACCCGCACACGTCAGAGACATGTAAAGAGGCGGACCTACAGACCCGCACACGTCAGAGACATGTAAGGAGGCGGACCTACAGACCCACACACGTCAGAGACATGTAAGGAGACTGACTTACAGACCCGCACACGTCAGAGACATGTAAGGAGAGTGACCTACAAACCAGCACACGTCAGAGACATGTAAGGAGATTGACCCACAGACCAGCACACGTCAGAGACATGTAAGGAGATTGACCTACAGACCAGCACATGTCAGAGACATGTAAGAAGATTGAACCACAGACCAGCACACGTCAGAGACATGTAAGGAGATTGACCTACAGACCAGCACACGTCAGAGAAATGTAAGGAGACTGACATACAGACCAGCACACGTCAGAGACATGCAAGGAGACTTACATACAGACCTGCACACGTCAGACACATGTAAGGAGACTGCATAATTAGATGCATTGTGACCTTGGAAATCTCCAAGACTATTTGTATCAGCAAATGATCAACAACCAATTTCTTGAAAAGGTTATGCTAAAAGGTCATAAACTTCTTGAAATAGAATTACCTCTGAATCGCCCTTGAGAACAGCTTACTTGGAGATTTAATCAATATCTTAAGTTACGTTAAAGTATTTAAAGTTCTGCTGAGCTTTTCTACATGGAAAATAGAAGCGGAATTTAAGGGGAGTTGCAGCCAAACCCACTTTTTATGTTTTTGACACCCTGTGAATACAAGTTGAGAGCTTTTTTTTATTATTGTTGTCTATGTACCTAGTGGGGATATTTAATCTCAGTTTTTTTACAACAGGTTGGAGTGACCTCAGCTGGAAGAAAAGTTAGTCTTTTGCATGGGGGTATGAAAAACACAGTCCTACAAATATCACAGAGGTTCTGGCCAGCAGTGATGTAGCGAGCATCAAATTTTCGGTTCGGGAAAGCAAATTTTCCGCAAAAAAGTTTGCGAACAGGCGAACCTGCCGAACCGTCATAGAATTCAATGGGCAGACGAATTTTAAAACCTATAGGGACTGTTTCTGGCCACAAAAGTGATGTAAAGTAGTTTCAAGGGGCCTAACACCTGGATGGTGCCATGCCGGAGGGTATACATGGCAGAAGTCCCACCAAAAATGACCTAGTTGACGCAGAGTCGTGTTTTAAACTCTAAAAATCAGAAATCACATTACATTCCGAAATTTGTGGAATAAAGTGCTTTAAAACGTCCAGCATGGGTACACGGCGATAAGGTAGTGTAAGGGTTAGGCCCTTTTCATATTGACAGACAAAACGCCACTTTTTAACTCACCACAAACAACCGAAAAGAGCTTTAGTGACAACCTCCAGGACATAAATGTTAGTCCTCTCATGGCAATCTTTTGTGTAGTGGTGGTATGAAGTGGCTGCCATGATTCCGCGCACCTTCGCGAATGCAGGCAATCACGGTTTTCCAGCCCCTATTGTTGGACTGAGGTAGTTTGGTGACAATTAAGTGACCAAAGAAAAAAAACACTGATTCTGCATTAAGGCCTTATACAGGGGGAAGTAGTGGATACTAGATGCCAGTAGTGGTGGTGAAGGATTATTGGTTTATGGTTGATGCACTACTAGGATTAGCAGACCTGTCTCCAATGGCTAATGGCCCATATGCAATTCACTTTTACTCCTAAGTTTTCTCCTAGGTGATATTTTTACAACTTGTCATAAAATGCATTTTTAAGCCACCAGTAAGCAAGAAAATACTCAAAATAAATTTGACAGTACTTTTTCACCAACTTTTGGGTACTTTTTCAATTGTAAAATGCTTTAAAGTTAGTTTATAGAGGAGATGAAAATTATCTCCTAGCAGATAACTCGGGTGAAAAAGTTAATTGCATAAGGGCCAATGGGTGCACTGGACACATAGAATTGTAATATAACAATAGCAAGAAAAAGAAAAACAGCCCTTAGAAAACACATTAAAGTGTTCCCTAGCCAATTGAATAACATTAGTTCTCAGTTTGCCTGTACAGAAAGCGGAGGGGGGGGGGGGGATCCAAATATCCGCAGGGGGGCCCAGTGATTTCTAGTTATGCCCCTGAGAGGATGGTTGGAAATGCCAATTTCCGATTCCGCTGCAAATCCGCATTCCGCCATTTCCAATTACCGATTCCGCTTTCCGCTACCAATTTCTATGCGGAAATGCAATTTCCGATCAATTTTTCGGAAATTGCATTTCCGCGGAATCCGAATGAGCATCCCTACCGATCACTCTATAATCCAGCAGTTGCAACATTAGTGTTAACCAAGTTGAGGAAAGATTTTACAATGGGCAAATACTGACAAAATAATTTATACATGAATATTGTAAAAGGAAAAAAAAAACATTTAATAAGTTATTTTTACTACATTTTGTGCTTTAAAGCAGCTAGGTACCATGGGGGATGTAAAAATGGGGAAAAACAACTGTAAACAGTAGAACGTTGCTAGTTCATGTACACTGTATTTCAGGAAGGCAGGAGAAACAGAATGTTGGCCCAGCGAGTTTGTAGTGTTGCAATAGGAGAATTCCCGATTGTAAAAGCACTGAGAAGATAATTGTGTGCACAGGGGTTGCTGACGAGACTGAGGCTTTGCTTGAATGACAGCTCGGTTCATTCACCGAGATTAGGTGAAATCTTCAGAGTAGTATTGAGCTCAAATGTCGCATAATTGTAATTTTGCATTTGAAAACTTCCGTTTGCAGCTGTTAGTCCTGGAGCCATCTTGGTCAGCACAGAACCTCTCATTGGCCAATATGCAATTTACTTTTCTCCTGGGTGATATTTTCAGGCCTGTTATAAAATGCCCTTTACCTCTTGAGGACTGCAGTGTTAAAACCCCCTAAAGACCAGGCACATTTTCATTAAATTGGCCACTGCAGCTTTAAGGCCAAGCTGCAGGGCCACACAACATAGCACACAAGTGACCCCCCCCTTTTCTCCCCACCAACAGAGCTCTCTGTTGGTGGGGTCTGATCGCCCCCCCCCCCCCCAGTGTTTGTTTGTTTATTTGTATGTGTTTTTGTTTTGTTTTTTAAATAAAAAGTATGCTTTTTCTTTTCCCCTTGTATAGCCCCTTCCCTCCCTCCCCCTGCCGGCCAATCCCTGTGATCAGCTTTCATAGGCTTCAGCCTATGACAGCCGATCACCTCTGTAGCTCAGGAGGGGACAGCCGTGTCACACGGCTGTCCCCAGTACAGCGCTGCTGCTAATCACAGCGCTGTACGGGTAATTAGACGGCGTTACGCCGTTTAACAGTCTCCCGAGCGGCAATAGCCGCTCGGAGACTGAAGGCGCCCACCAAGCAGCAAATGCGCGCGCATCCTGCGCGCGATCTCCTGCAAAACAGAGCCCCAGGACTTTACGCCAATTGGCGTTAGGCGATCCTGGGGCTGACGCCGCGGCCATGCCCATCGGCGTGACGCGGTCGGCAAGAGGTTAAACAACCAGCAAGCAAGAAAATACTCAATACTTTTCATATTACTTTTTCAACAACTTTTTGGTTCTATTTTCAATTGTAAGATACTGAAAATGTATTTTGAAGAGGAGATGAAAATTATCTCCCAGGAGATAACACATCTGCTCTAGTTAAAGTAGTATGAAACTGAAAATTTTTTCTCTGCTCTAAAAGATTATTTACATCCTTAACACTCCTGGCGTTAACCGCGCAGGAGGATTTCTCAGGCCCTGCTGGGCGATTTGCATAATTTTATTTTTTTTGCTACGCGCAGCTAGCACCTTGCTAGCTGCGTGTGCACACCGATCGCCGCCGCTCCTCGCCGATTCGCCGCTACCCGCAGCGTCGTGCCGCCCCCCCCTCAGACCCCATGCGCTGCCTGGCCAATCAGCGCCAGGCAGCGCTAAGGGGTGGATCGGGACTCCCTTTGACATCACGATGACGTCATCCCGCCCGTCGCCATGGCTCGCTGTAGGCTCACTACATGATTAAAAAAAACCAAAAACAAAAAAACTGCTGCGCTGCCCCCTGGCGGTTTTTAATAGACCGCCAGGAGGGTTAAAGTGGACCTAAATTCTTGCACAAGGCAGCAGGAAAACAGAGAAATGCACCCTGTATGTATTTAGTCATAGACGAGGGGGGGGGGGGGGGGGGGTTAACCCTACTTCTGCTTCCATGAAAGCAGGAAGTAGACACTGCATATTTATTGCAAGATTTGTATCAGCTGTAACAAAGAAATGCTTATCCTTATAGGGGATTATGCTGTTGCTTAGCTTTTAGAGCAGAAAGGAAGTTCTGAATTCAAATCTACTACCACAAAAAAAAAATGGTAGCAGAATCCAAAGAGGTAATAGTATCTTTTGTTTACATTCCTTTCTAAGCTATTGAACAGTAGCACCAGTGCTGAAACTGAGCTGCACACATAGTAGAAGCAGAGAGAGCTGAGACTTGATCACTAGATAGATTTTAAAGCGCTGGATTGCCAGGATAGAGGAGCACGGGGAAGCCTCGTAAGGAGCCAGAGGCTCCTCCTCCTGAGGTAAGGATCCCCCAGAGGGCTTTTTTTTCTGGTTACAGGTTTTATTTATTAAGCAAATAGAGCAGCTATGCAAGAAAATGCAATGACAGCTTTTAGAGCAGATAAACTGTACTTGTAATTTGCCAATGGACAATATTACTTGTGCACAGAAGCAAATATGCTAACTGTATGGGTAATATAAAAGTGGAAAAACACATTTGTATTGAATGTTATGTCAGAGTTTTATCCCACTTTAAGGGAAAAAAATGCCTGGGACTCTGGGAGTGTTGTGAGATTGCACATCAACTGTTCACTAGTCATTCGTTACTGCATGTCCTGATATAACCCAAGTCAATTGCTGCAGTGACTGTCAGCAAATAGCAATGATACTGCATGATAACCATGTCATTTATATTTGAAAATATTTCTTTGCGGCATGTCACAGGCTCTAATAACTATAATAATTAAATGTGACGGTTTTTAAGGCGTAATTATGCCGTCATAAGTGATTAAATTGTCTTCTGTCATTTTTTGCAAAATTATTTAATTTATCATCATTTATTTACATAACCCGTATGTCACAGAAGCATTACCAGTGATAGATTATCTATCCATCTATCTACAGTACTTTACTTTGGTTAAAGTTAAGTAACAGTCTTGGGTAATAGGTGCCTGGAATTTACAAGCTTAAAGAGAACCAGAGACCAACAACATAATACATTTATACATACCTGGGGCTTCCTCCAGCCTCATCAGCATGGATCGCTTGCACGCCGCCGTCCTCCGCCGCCTCTGTCGCCAGTACCGGGTCCCGTCACTTCGGCCAGTCAGGGCCACTTGACGCAAGCGCAGTGCGCTCCCTCCGTACTGCGCAGGCGCATGCGTAAAGCAGGCACCGGCGAGATGGAGGGAGTCCCTGTGGATGCGTACAACTGGCCACGTCCTGCGGAAGTTATGGGGCCCGATACTGGCGATAGAGGCAGCGGAGGACGGCGGCGTGGGAGCGATCCATGCTGATGGGGCTGTATAAATCTATTACGGTATGTGTTTTCGTCCTCTTTAAAGTACAACTGAAGTGAAAAAAAAGTCACTTACTCACCTATAGAGCGAGATGGCTATGGATCCTATCCAGCGATGTCACACCCATTGCACGTATTCAACTAAAATAACTGGTTGGATACGCCTTCAGGGATTCTCAGAAGCCTTCAGAAACACTCACATCCCTACGCGCTTCTAAAGGTGGGTCGCCCATCTTCGGAAGCGGTCAGGGAGACCGTAAGGGTCGATTCACACTTGTTTAAAAAAACGGATCAGTGGCTCCGCTTTTTGGCCCGGATCAAAACCATAGCCACGGTCACCAATGTTTAAAATAGCAGCCATCTTCACACACTCCTCTGGATCAGTTTTGAAAAACTGAACGGAGAGTCCAAATTTGCAGGTTTTTCATGGACCCCGGATACACGGATGAAAAGCTAAACAAAAACGAATCTCCCTCTACACAGAGAACGTTTCCACACAAAACAGAGGCAAAAACGGATTGCCTACTGCCTGCTCCTCCCCTCAACATCATCTCTTATCCAATAGAAACACACATGAGGAAAGGACATACAGTACGTTTAAGCGGACTGGAAAACGTATGCTACAAAAGGACAACATTTTAGAAAAACGTATCCATTGGAAACAGGATCCGATCTGCAACTGGACAAGTGTGGACCGAGCCTAAATTTGAACTGCGTACAACACTGGAACATGGACACCAAGAGAGGACAGGCAAGGCTCCAGTATGCGCTTGATTCATTAAAGAGAACCCGAGGTGGGGTTCTAAACAACGAATTCCCCATACAGAGGCTGGGTCTGCCTATAGAGCCCAGTCTCTGTTGCTATCCAGATTCCCCCTAATCGCCCCCTGCGAGACCCCATAAATCACAGCCGTGCTGCCGACACGCAGCGTGTCACAGCAGGCTGTGTTTACCTCTGTAATGCCAGTCTCACTGCTCCCCCGCCTCCCCACTGATTGGAGGGAAGGGACGCGGGCGGGACCGGAGCGATGCAGGAGGCGGGGGAGTGGTGAGACTGGCATTACAAAGGTAAACACAGCCCGCACAGCATGGCTTTGATTTATGGGGTCTCGTAGAGCACAGGGGGGGGGGGGCTTAGGGGGAATCTAGACAGCAACAGAGGCTGGGCTCTATAGGCAGACCCAGCCTCTGTATGGGGATTTCGTTGTTAGAACCCCACCTCGGGTTCTCTTTAAAGCAGAACTGAAATAATCTAAAATAAAAAGAGTTTTACTTACCCGGGGCTTCTGCCAGCCCCCTGCAGCAGACCTGTGCCCACGAAGTTACCATACGGTCCTCCATTCCCCCTCCATCGCTTACTTTCACTTAGTTGGGCTTGTGAGTAGAGTAGCATAGCAAGCGCTATAGTTGAAGAGAAATCGAGAGCCCAATATGGTGTAGTATGTCAAAATTGATTAGATAAATGAAACAGTGAGATGGTAATACTCACAAACACGGGTTACCACCTAGGTAACCACTCATTAGGCAGGTGAGGAGATTAGACCTGTCCTCACTCAGGATTAAGAAGTCGCTCTCTGTAGTTTGGAAGAAAGGGGGTAGATCACCCCTCCACCTGGGGTGGACTCAAATATATTGGTAGGTGAACAGAGGCGCCAGAAGGATAAAAGTACATACATTTTTTTAAAAATTGCTGGGAGTAAGTGGTGGACTCGCCTCCGTTAAAGCAGACACGTAGTGGAACACGTGCGGTCAGGGCCACACAGACAGAATGCACTCCAAGGGCTTGATTCACTAACACAAATTGCATGCCTTATCAAAGTTAGCACGCCTTATCAGAGTAGCATAGCGAACTTATACCTGCTAATTGGCAATGACTAGAGCTCCGCTAGTCGTGCCCTGAGCCCCTGGGGGTTCATAGCGCTTGCTATATTGGTAGGTGAACAGAGGCGCCAGAAGGATAAAAGTACATAAAAAATTTTTAAAAAAAATTGCTGGGAGGAAGTGGTGGACTCGCCTCCGTTAAAGCAGACACCAAGGACTGTAAATGTATAGATATACACATTTATTGAAAATACCCCAAAGATGCAACGCGTTTCGCGGGCACAGCCCACTTCTTCAGGCAATAAGCAGGGGATAAACAACAGCAATTCAGTTATAGCAAGCAGAGCACCTCTTCACAGAGGTGCTCTGCTTGCTATAACTGAATTGCTGTTGTTTATCCCCGCCTTATTGCCTGAAGAAGTGGGCTGTGCCCGCGAAACGCGTTGCATCTTTGGGGTATTTTCAATAAATGTGTATATCTATACATTTACAGTCCTTGGTGTCTGCTTTAACGGAGGCGAGTCCACCACTTCCTCCCAGCAATTTTTTTAAAAAAAATTTATGTACTTTTATCCTTCTGGCGCCTCTGTTCACCTACCAATATAGCAAGCGCTATGAACCCCCAGGGGCTCAGGGCACGACTAGTGGAGCTCTAGTCATTGCCAATTAGCAGGTATAAGTTCGCTATGCTACTCTGATAAGGCGTGCTAACTTTGATAAGGCATGCAATTTGTGTTAGTGAATCAAGCCCTTGGAGTGCATTCTGTCTGTGTGGCCCTGACCGCACGTGTTCCACTACGTGAAGACATATTTCGGCTAACGTGAAAGAAAAAACACTACTAAATAGACAGAAGGAAAAATGAAGAATTAGCTGAAGAAAGGAAGCTACAGGCACAGTCCTATTTCACATGAATAATTTATAAGTGAAGAGTGAAGACAAATTGCAAGTGGGAGTTGCTCTCCATGGTGCTGAATGAGAATTGGCATCGAAAGAGAGTTTCTTTTTGAAAAAAGGGTTGTCTGTGGAAAAAAAAAGTAAAAAAAAAGCAGTATGGGGATTCCCCCAATTACAACCATTTTAGTAAACTTTTGATTAATGAAGGCGCCCAAAAATATAAAAAATAATTAACAAATGTTTAAAAAAAGGTGTGGTTGGCTCACTCTCCCGTGGATATCAGAGCAGCTAAGCTATTTTTGTGCAATAAACTCTTGAAAATGCAATTGAGTTATATTTGCTGCTTTGATATTCACGGCAAGCTTGTTGGAAGGAAAACCGAAGGAAAACAGATACTGCCTGGGCTCCAGGATCATAACAATCCTATGAGAGCCTCTCGCAGGCGCAGTATCGGTTTTCCGTTGGGTTCAGGCATAATTGGCCAAGTTGTGCCTGCACAGTAGAGCAGATCCAGTCAGGCTCGGCTATTTATGCTTGAACCCGAATGAAAATCATTACTGCGCCTGCGAGAGGCTCTCATAGGATTGTTATGATCCTGGAGTCCGGGCGGATCTTCAGCAGCTGAAAGCACTGGAATGGAGGGACGGAGGAGTACTGTGGAAGGTCCATTAGGAACCAGAGGCTTCCCCCTCCCGAGGTAAGTACCCCGCAGAGGCACTTTTTTTTTTTTTTTTACAGATTCCCCTAAAGCCTTACACCTTTTTAAAAAAAATCATAATCATGTGGCTCCCTCATGCATGTCACATGACGTGCAGGGATAGGTGCGGTTCCTTCATGCATGACACATAACATGCAGGGATGGGCGCGGTTCCCTCAAAAACATTTTCTATGGGGATCCCTGGGACATCATTAGTTACAGTGGGATGCAAAAGTTTGGGCAACCTTGTTAATCGTAATGAGTTTCCTGTATAAATCATTGGTTGTTATGATAAAGAAATGTGAGTTAAATATATCATATAGAAGACACACACGGGGATATTTGAGAAGTGAAAGGAAGTTTATTGCATTTACATAAAGTGCGCAATATTTGTTTAAATAAAATTAGGCAGGTGCATAAATTCGTCATTTTATTGATTCCAAAACCTTTAGAACTACTTATTGGAACTCAAATTGGCTTGGTAAGCTCAGTGACCCCTGAAATACATACACAGGTGAATCCAATTAGAAGAGTATATAAGGGGTTAAATGTACGTTTCCCTCCTCTTTTAAATTTCCCTGAAGAGTAGCAACATGGGGGTCTCAAAACAACTTTCAAATGACCTGAAGACAAAGATTGTTCACAATCATGGTTTAGGGGAAGGCTACAGAAAACTCTCTCAGAGATTTCTGCTGTCTGTTTCCACAGTTCGGAACATATTGAGGAAATGGAAGTCCACAGGCTCAGTTCAAGTTAAGGCTCAAAGTGGCAGACCAAGAAAAATCTTGGATAAACAGAAGCGACGAATGGTGAGAACAGTCAAAGTCAACCCACAGACCAGCACCAAAGACCTACAACAGCATCTTGCTGCAGATGGAGTCACTGTGCATCGTTCAACCATTCAGCACACTTTACACAAGGAGATGCTGTATGCAGAGGAATACTTTTCTCTCCCCACAGCAAAAAACAGAGCCGCTTGAGGTATGCTAAAGCACATTTGGACAAGCCAGCTTAATTTTGGAATAAGGTGCAGTGGACTGCTGAAACAAAAATTTAGTTATTTGGGCATAGCAAGGGGCGTTATGCATAAAGGAAAAACAACACAGCATTTCAATAAAAACATCTGCTACCTACAGTAAAATATAGTGGTGGTTCCATCATGCTGTGGAGCTGTGTGGAGAGTGCAGGACTGGGAATCTTGTCAAAGTTGAGGGACGCATGGATTCCAATTAGTATCAGCAGATTCTGGAGACCAATGTCCAGGAATCAGTGACAAAGCTGAAGCTGTGCCGGGGCTGGATCTTTCAACAAGACAACGACCCTAAACACTGCTCAAAATCCACTAAGGCATTAATGCAGAGGAACAAGTACAATGTTCTGGAATGGCCGACTCAGTCCCCAGACCTGAATATAATTGAAAATCTGTGGTGCGAGTTAAAGAGAGCTGTCCATGCTCGGAAGCCATCAAACCTGAATGAACTACAGATGTTTTGTAAAGAGGAATGGTCCAAAATACCTTCAACCAGAATCTAGACTCTGAGTGGAACCTACAGGAAGCATTAGGAGGCTGTAATTTCTGCAAAAGGAGGATCTACTAAATAATATTGATTTTTTTTTTTTGTGGTACTCAAAGTTATGCACCTGCCTAATTTTGTTTAAACAATTATTGTGCACTTTCTGTAAATCCAATAAATTTCATTTCACTTCTCAGATATCACTGTGTGTGTCTCCTAAATGATATATTTAACTGACATTTTTTATCGTAACAACCAACGATTTATACAGGAGAATCATGACGATTAACAAAGTTGCCCAAACTTTCTCATCTCACTGTATGTGAATTGTTATACTGTATATGGGATTTGTTGGCAGAAGAAAAGTTGGCCAGTGGTTTACAAAAGATATGTTCTTGGTACAAAACACGTTAAAGGAGGATCGTCAGCCACAAAATCAAATTCCATTTATCCACTGCTCTGTAGTTATTATGCAGCCTGAAACCTGACCCTGCATTGCAAGCATTTCAATCTAATTATATATGGTTTCTGCTGTAATAAATGTTATCTCAGTCAGCCTGGCTCTATTTGGTACATTGCCGACGAGTAGGAAACTTGTTATCTCCCCTCCCACATTCCTGCTCTTCACTGATTGGCTGAGGGCAGTTCAGTGAGACAGGAGGCTGAAAAAGGAAATATACCTCACTCCTCTGCAGAAGCAATAGGATCTGTGTTGTGCTCATGTGTTTACAAAGCAAGCTAGATAGGACAGCGCAGTTTCTAGTAGAAAAAAAGAGTGAGGGAGGAAATGACATCAGGATTGGCTTCAGTCAGAAGCAGTAAAAACGGAAAATGCCTGAAACAGTTTTCTGTTTATTAGCTATATAAAATGTACTGAAATTAAAACACGGACTGTGCAATACATACAGTGGGTTGCAAAAGTATTCGGCCCCCTTGAAGTTTTCCACATTTTGTCACATTACTGCCACAAACATGAATCAGTGCTATTGGAATTCCACATGAAAGACCAACACAAAGTGGTGTACACGTGAGAAGTGGAACGAAAATCATACATGATTCCAAACATTTTTTTTTTACAAATAAATAACTGCAAAGTGGTGTGTGCATAATTATTCGGCCCCCTTTGATCTGAGTGCAGTCAGTTGCCTATAGACCTTGCCTGATGAGTGCTAATGACTAAATAGAGTGCACCTGTGTGTAATCTAATGTCAGTACAATTTCAGCTGCTCTGTGAGGGCCTCAGAGGTTGTCTAAGATAATATTTGGAGCAACAACACCATGAAGTCCAAAGAACACACAAGACAGGTCAGGGATAAAGTTATTGAGAAATTTAAAGCAGGCTTAGGCTACAAAAAGATTTCCAATGCCTTGCACATCCCATGGAGCACTGTTCAAGCGATCATTCAGAAATGGAAGGAGTATGGCACAACTGTACACCTACCAAGACAAGGCCGTCCACCTAAACTCACAGGCCAAACAAGGAGAGCGCTGATCAGAAATGCAATCAAGAGGCCCATGGTGACTCTGAACGAGCTGCAGAGATCTACAGCTCAGGTGGGAGACTCTGTCCATAGGACAACTATTAGTCATGCACTGTACAAAGTTGGCCTTTATGGAAGAGTGGCAAGAAGAAAGGCATTGTTAACAGAAAAGCATAAGAAGTCCCGTTTGCAGTTTGCCACAAGCCATGTGGGACACACAACAACCATGTGGAAGAAGGTGCTCTGGTCAGATGAGACCAAAATTGAACTTTTTGGCCAAAATGCAAAACCCTATGTGTGGCGGAAAACTAACATTACACCATCTCCACTGTCAAATATGGTGGTGGCAGCATCATGCTCAGGGGGTGCTTCTCTTCAGCAGGGACAGGGAAGCTGGTCAGAGTTGATGGGAAGATGGATGGAGCCAAATACAGGGCAAACTTGGAAGAAAACCTCTTGGAGGCTGCAAAAGACTTGAGACTGGGGCGGAGGTTCACCTTCCAGCAGGACAATAACCCTAAACATAAAGCCAGGGCAACAATGGAATGGTTTAAAACAAAACATATCCATGTGTTAGAATGGCCCAGTCAAAGTCCAGATCTAAATCCAATCGAAAATCTGTGGCAAGATCTGAAAACTGCTGTTCACAAATGCTGTCCATCTAATCTGACTGAGCTGGAGCTGTTTTGCAAATGAGAATGGGCAAGGATTTCAGTCTCTAGATGTGCAAAGCTGGTAGAGACATACCCTAAAAGACTGGCAGCTGTAATTGCAGCAAAAGGTGGTTCTACAAAGTATTGACTCAGGGGGCTGAATAATTATGCACACCCCACTTTGCAGTTATTTATTGGTAAAAATGTTTGGAATGATGTATGATTTTCATTCCACTTCTCATGTGTACACCACTTTGTATTGGTCTTTCACGTGGAATTCCAATAAAATTGATGCATGTTTGTGGCAGTAATGTGACAAAATGTGGAAAACTTCAAGGGGGCCGAATACTTTTGCAACCCACTGTATGTTGTGTAAGTAGAACAAGTATTCGTCTACTTTTATATGTGGGTTTTTTTTTCCCTGGGACAGTATGGCTGTCCCTGCTGCTTTAAGGCATATAACTGAGTTACTGTTTAGGATGGCAAGAAGAAATCGTGAACTGGCCAAATGAGCTAATCACACATATCATCACCAGATGCATTTTTACAGCAGATTCATTGTCAGATTTAATATAAGAAAAAGATGTGCTCATAATTAGACTTATATAACACCACGGAGACATCAAATTGCACAATAAGTTCTGGATTGCATATTAGTAATTGCTAAAAGATTGCTGGCGGAATCTTTAGTCTGTATCCAGTCATCCCATTTTTCATGTAAATTCAAGAGAGAGTGCCTTTAATAGAGAGTGTGCTACCCTCTCCATCATCATTATATTATCAGGCCTCTGCAGAAATTGTTGTCTAGGGAGTATGATAGTTCTCCAACTGGAGGCTATCAGCCAATGCATGGATAAAGTAGCCCCTGTAACGTTCTTCAATCATTTAGCAAAATCAGATTCAAACTTTTTCTATCCCAGATCTCCAGGCACCCCCAAAAGATGTGTTGTGAAATTCCCAGAACACATCCTCGATTCCCAATGAAACCGCACATTGATGTAGATGTCAAGGGCCTTTCTTTTTCAATAGCCTTGTTGTTTATACATACCATAAGCAATATGCCTGAATACATTCTGCTAAAAAATGTTAGATTAAAAGGCTTTCCTCTTGTAGTTTGAGCCTCATCTGTTGTCATTTTAGCAAAGAGCACTTAGGTGTATTGTTCTGCTCTCCAAAAACCTGTTATTTCAGCACCGCCAGTGTGTTGTTTTTTTAGCAGTGTATAGCAGGATAGCAAGCTAAAACGAGAAATGGAGATCAAAGTGTAGCAGATATCTGCCATGGTTATCCTTAAATGAATGCCTTTACCCCCCCGTTGTTTGAGAGTCATAAATGGCACCCCACTTGCATGGTAGGAACATCTAAATGCCATAAAATGCATAGTACAAATAGCCGCTGACTTGGTATAAAAAACAAAAAACAAAAAACAGCTGTAGTTCTTCTTGGTTACAATTTTTCAATAAGCCCGTGGGACCCCATTTATACAGAAGCACCAGCAATCCTCGAAGATCAATCAAACGGGCCTTTATGTGTACCAGTAGTGAAAAAGTGCCCCATTTAGATACTTACCTTCTTCCCACTCGCCTCCACTGGTCCAGTGCTGGGACCCCCTGAACCTCATAGACAAGGTCTTGCTGAAAAGTATGCGTGGGCATGCTCCTGCCTGCGAACAAGGATGCTGTGCGCCTGTGGAGTACCATGAAGACACTCAAGCTCAGCATATTTATCACTGGGCCCGAGCAGCTCCGTGCTATTGTGCTGGCGGAAGGTGCCATGCTTGTTCGCCGATGGGAGAATGGCATCGAACCTCGATTGGGTCCCAACGTTGGTTTGTCAGTCTGGGGGAGGATCCAGAGCCTTTCACTTTATTTACACTCTCATCAGGGCTTTGCATAGGGAAGAAGTGAGAGAGGCACTTACGGAGGGGAGAGTCGCCTTTCCATTTTCAGGCGCCTGTAGGCACGTGCCTACAGTGCCTTATGGTAAATCCGGCCCTGACAGCACCATACATTTAGAAATCAGAATTATCACAAATATGCTGTTAGTAGAGGAACAATGCACTTGGTGGTTGCTGGATCTTTAAACAAGTGGTTAGGAATACCACTAGATTGGTAGATAGGTTAGTGTTAGTTATTGTTAACCTCCCTGGTGGTCAATTAAAACCGCCAGGGGTCAGTGCAGCACTATTTTTTAAAAAAATGTTTTAAACCATGTAGCTAGCCTAGCCGCAGCAGCATCCCCCCACCCTCTCTGATCGCCTCCGGCGCTCAAGCCCATCCAGAAATCCTGTTCTGAACGGGATTTCCATTAGGGCTTCCCCCGTCGCCACGGCGGCGGGTGGGATGACGTCATGATGTCAAAGGGAGTCCCGATCCACCCCTCAGCGCTGCCTGGCACTGATTGGCCAGGCAGCGCATGGGGTCCGGGGGGGATGGCATGGCGCGGCACGGCGGGTAGCACGCGAATCGGCGGCGATCGGGCAGTACACGCAGCTAGCAAAGTGCTAGCTGCGTGTACCAAAAAAAATTATGCAAATCGGCCCAGCAGGGCCTGAGAAATGCTCCTGCGCGGCAGGAGCGGCTCCGGGCTTACCACCAGGGAGGTTAAATTGCTGATAATTAGGGAAAGGCCTTGTGAGGATAGGTTAGGGCAGGGCTTTCCAACTATAGTCCTCAAAGGCTGAGGTCTTCACACATTTTTGGTACAGCTCACATTAATTGAATGAATAAGGAAAGGTGTAGTTCATCAAGTAAAATACATCTCTCAATTTCTCTGTTCATCCTAAATAATGACATAGCCTTCAAGGACTGGAGTTTGACAGCCCTGAGATAGGGCTAAGAATTTGAGAAAGGTGGGTATTAAGTTAGGGTTGGTACTTTTGAGAGTTAGTTGTAAAGGAGTTACAAGCATGGGAGAATGGCAGAGGTGAGGGCTAGGCATAGGCCATGGGGTAGGCCAGTGTGGCCAGGGCTAGGGAAAAAGAAGATAAAGGGATAGGAGGATAAAGAAAGGGGAGGCTATGGTTAGAAGTAGGGAAGGTTGAGGTTAGTGCTAAGAGTTGGGAAGGGGGAAGTTAGAAATAGGAGTAGACAGGGGGGGGGGGGGGGTAGGAGAATTAAGGGGGGAAGGTGTAGGGAGAGGTTAGGAAAGTTGTTTTAAGAGTAGGGAATGAGGAGGTTAGGGTTAAAGTAGGGAGGTTAAGGTTAGGCATTGGGAATGGAGGAGTCATGGTTCGGAATATTGAAGGGGAAGGTGTAGGAAGGGATTAGGGAGGTTAGGGCTAAGTAAGGAAAGAGGCTGCTAGGGAAGGGGGAAGAGTAGTGTTAGGAATTGGGAAGGGGAGAGTCATAGGTAGACATCTGGGACAGGAGAGGTCATATGGGGGCCACAGGTATGACTATATTGAGGCTGCATGATAAGTACCAGCATTATACACCAATGTAAGTAAGAGAACAACAGGAGGAGGGGTGAGCTGTGGGTAGAAAGCTTTCTTGATAAAGTTCTGCTCAGAGACCCTCTGTATTAAAAAGCAATGGGCTATTAAATCACTTCAATTTATGTGCTCATTGCAATCTCTAATTAAAAGATAAAAACAAGGAAACAAGCTGTATGAAATGCTTTATCATTACGCAGAAGACATAAAACGACATTATTACAATCATAATTCTGCATTATAAGCATTTGTTGCATAATTAGAAAAAATCCTCTGACGGAACAAGTCAGTGTTCAGAAAAGAGACGCTCTCAGGAAAAGTACTGTATATACTCGCATGTAAGCCGAACCATGTAAAAGCTGTGGTAGCCGCTGTTCCCGCAGAAACCAGGAAAAATTGATTGACTCGCATACAGTATAAGCCCCCTCTCCAGTATAAACCCTTGCCATAGTAGCCAGATGTGCCCTCAGTACAAGTAACTCCCACTCCCCATAGCCAAATGTGCCCCAAGGATGATACAGCTGTGTCTCAAGATGACACTAGATGGCGTCATAGATATGAGACACAGCGATTTCCACACAGGAAGAATCATTGCACCGCTGACACATCGCTTGCACGCTCTGCTCCACCAGCCAGGGGACACGGGTAGTCTTGAGCAGAGCACTCTGCAAACCATGTTACAGGGGATGGAGGGCACAGACACAGCAGGGAGCCAGCTGGTAAGAGCAGGATGACTAGTGCACGATCCTTTCGCTATAGGTAGCCAGATGACTCCTTCCCTCTAGTATATTTCACCTGATTACCCCCCCCCCCTTTCAGTATAGGTAGCCAGATGACCCCCCCCCCCCCCCACCAGTCCAGTATAGGTAGTAGGTAGCCAGATGACCACTCCCCCCCTTTTGCACCAGTATAGATAGCCAGATGACTCCCTTAATCCCTCCTTTTCCCACTCCCCACCTTTCAGTATAGGTAGCCAGCTCGCCTTCACACCGCAGCAGCCATCTGTGCCACTCATTTTTCAGCTCGTCTCCAGTGCAGAAGCTTCCTCTTTCCCCCTGTCTCTAATGCTGCCCAAGTCCATAGCCGCCCGCCACATTGCAAACATGCACAGAGAGCAAGGTGGCTGCTGCACAGGCTGCTGGCAGCAGAGTACCACGGTCAGGCATTTCCCTGCTTTGCAGCATTTGCAAGCTTGCAAATGATGCACCAGTTTAGCCTGCAGCTTTGGTGCCCCTGCTCCTGTGGTGCCCTAGGCCATGGCCTACGTGGCCTTGGCCTAAATCTGGCCCTGTGCATGCTTTGTTCTTCCTTACTTCCTTCTCCTGATCACATGACATGCTGCGAGAGCCAGTGGTAGGCAGCATAGGGCATGTGGCTGTAAGGAAGATTAGAGGAGTCCTCGAAGCAGCACTGGAGCTGCTACAGTGCGCTACTCTGCAAAAGGGGGAGGAGCCTGGATCCAGGCCTCCCCATGATCGCAATAGTTGCACCCCTTCATTTGAGACTGTTCAATAAATGTTAATAAACAATTTGGCCCATGACTTACTCGGAGGTCCCCATACCGGTCAATACAGTGTAGTGAGGATATGCCTTGGTGCATTTATCCTCCGGATTAAATAGAATTTCTTCAGATAAGGATCATTTTTGTTGGTTTAGCTGCTTACAGTTGTCCCCGAACCAGCGTCCATGGCTGGGGGCCTTTGGCTGTGTAGCTCAAGTGTAGGGTGACCTCCAGAGTCTTTCCTCTTCTGGGTTTACTGGTCTTGAGTCGTTGTTCGACTCAAGTTGTTAATTTAACTGGTTTTGTCAAATGTTTTTATTTATAAAGTGGGTTGCACTGGCCCATTTAATTCAACATCAGCAGCCCATGTGTTCATTTAAGGGGGTCGAAAGAGGGTAATGTCTACAGTGTAGTTTAGTGGTTGAAGGTGTTACATGGTGAAAAGGTTCAGCAAAAGGAATAATTTACAACCCCCCCTCCCCCCGGAAAAAAAAATCACTTCCAGCTGGCCAGTCTCATGCTAGCTACACACGTTACGTTTTTCCATTCCACAGATAAATTCCGTCATGTCTGATATTTCTCTTGATCGTTTTACCACTCGATTCCTCATAAAGTGAATGAAAAAAGATAAGAAAAACGAGCGGAAGATAAGAAAATAGAGTGGAAAAAACGACGTCGCGGAGAATAGAAAGGGAAAAACATATTGTGTATGCCAGGATTGGGATCCGTTACATCAGCTGCCTCACACTGTGATTAAGCAGAGACATTTTAGTTGCACCCAGAGCCGGGACAAGGTCCTCCAGCACCCAAGGCTGAGACCCCAAAGTGCGTCCCTCCATCCCTCCCACCCCAGCCATCACACACTGATTGCTATTACTAAGAGGCCCCTCCCCATCCCTCCCACCCCAGCTGTCACACACTGATTGCTATTAGACTAAGAGGCCCCTCCCCATCCCTCCCACCCCAGCCATCACACACTGATTGCTATTACTAAGAGGCGCCCCAGGGTCCCCAACACCTTAACCTCTAGTTATCTGGCTTGCAGTCACTGCCATGTATCCCCTTTTTTCATTTCTCTCTGCTTCAGACACAATAGGGGAATGATAACTGAGAGAGTTGTGCGCCCCCTCCCACACTGCGCCCTGAGGCTGGAGCCTCTCTTGCCTCTGCCTCGGCCCGGCCCTGGTTGCACCCATTTGGTAATATATGAGAAGCAGCCAGGCCACATAGAAGCATGCCTGCAGTTTGCTGCCCTGCTCTAATCAGTGACAGTCAGATGCACAAGATGAGTGCCAGGAGGAAAACTGAAACCACTCAGAAGGCTTCTATTCGAATTTCAATAAAAAAAAAAAAACACAACACAAAAAAAAACCCCACAATCCTCATAATCACTTCAGAATCTGCCACAGAGCAGCAAACGGGGCTACGATATATCCGCGATTGAGAAGCCGGGGCCTTCTCTGCGCTCGGCCTGCGGTCCTTTTCAAGTGCTTCTTTTCAAAACGAACAGAGATTTAATGATGGCCACTTCAGATAACCTATCATTAAGAAAGGACATTGACAAGTGCGTAAACTGCATTTCCGTAAAAGGTCTCCTCCATTAGCTCTACATTGCTTTCCGCTGTCTGTCGCCAAGGACAGCCACGTAATAAGTCTCACGGAGGTTAATCTCCGGCGTGTTGATTTGATATCCTGAATATTTCACCCCTACATAAAAAAGAGCAGCGAAGCAATCAAAGGCTCATGCTGACCCCAATTGTGAGAGGCGGCAGTTCTGGGTCTCCTCTAGGCCAAACCATCAACGGGATGGACAGATTAAGCCTGTAAAAAACATGTTTTTGTCAGGAAAATATAAATGGAAAGTGCAGAAAGGCAAGTAACAGTCTGGCCTTCCATTTCAGTACTGCCCCTTTCAGGTGGCCTGATTGCAATGTTCATGGTTTATTGTGTCCTCGTTGAGAAGAAATGACTGAGATTTGACAGAAGGCCATAGCAGATGGACACCACAGTCACTATGGAAGGACAGCTAATGGAAAGGAGCCGGTATGCCCCTGACATCCGTAACAAGCAATGGAGTAGCTAACTGCTCTACTGCTAACAAAATGCCATTACTGCCAATGACTAGTGAATCAGAGGGTTTGGGTTCCAAGCTCTCTGAGCGCCAAGTCCCATACTGTTCATTTGGTTTTTCAGGTGTGTAAAGAGATGATTTGTATAATCTCTCACTGTGGAGAAATGATGCATTTTGGGGACACATTATTTTACTTACTTAAAGAGAAACTGTGACCAGGAATTGAACTTCATCCCAATCAGTAGCTGATATACACTTTCCCATGAGAAATCTGTACCTTTTCACAAACGGATCATTAGGGGGCTCTGTATGGCTGATATTGTGGTGAAACCCCTCCCACAGTGTGATGTCAGGACCATGGTCTGGACAGTTTCCGGTCTGTGAACCTCATTGCATTGTGGGAAATAACAGCTGTTTACAGCTGGGTCCAACTGCCAAAAAAGCAAGCAGCATCTCCTTCCAGTGACATCACCTGCCAGCAGTAAAAATGTCACCGTGTGGTAAATGTCAGAATGTAAATGAGGGAAAGGAAAGATTTTACAATGGGCAAATACTGACTAAATCATTTATACACAATTATTGTAAACATGAAGCACCTTTTTATTACATTATTTTCACTGGAATTCCTCTTTAAGACTTTAAAAGGAAAATAGTAAGCTGTTAAAATCTGACAGCACTGACAGGTTTTGGACTAGTCCAACTCCTTATGGGGGATTCTTAGGGTATTCTTTGTTTTCTAAATCATTTCCTGAACAAGTGAACAGCAGTTTAACTGCCAAAATAGTAAGATACAAGCCAGCCTCCCTACTCACTTGCATATTAATTTGTCAGTTAGACTTCCCAACTGCCATTCAGGAAATGCTTTTGAAAACAAAGGAAACCCTGAGCATTTTACTGCAGCCTAACGCTAGGGGAATGAAAATCTATGGGAGAGTTCTCATTGCAGGAAGTGTAATTTAGCAATACTTCATCGATTCGCCAACAGGAAGTGAGCGTCACTTTCCTGTTTGGCCTGCTGTCAGGCAGGGATTACCACATATATACACTGGAATTCCCGAAGTCCAATCACTTTAACCCTCCTGGCGGTTAATTTTTTTTTGCCACATAGGCAGAAATCCATTTAAAAAATAATAAAAATTGTTTCATGTAAAGCTACCAGAGTGGTAGCTACAGCTACATGAAACACCACTAGAGGGCGCATGTGTCCCTCTAGTGCGATTGTCGCCGGCATCAATAGCAAACAGGGGAACGCGTATATAACGCGTTCCCCTGTTTGTCGGAATGACGTCATGGACGTCAGCCGACGTCCTGACGTCAGATGCCTCCGATCCAGCCCATAGCGCTGCCTGGAACTCATTGGTTGCGGGCAGCGCAGGGCTCTGGCGAGGGGCCCTCTTCGGCCGCTGCGTGCGGGCGATCGCCGCAGAGCGGCGGCGATCAAGCTGTGCGCGCGGCTAGCAATGTGCTAGCTGCGCACACAGCACTTTAAATGGGGCAAATCGCCCCACCAGGGGCAGAGATATCCTCCTGCACAGGCTTACCACCAGGAAGGTTAAAGAACATTATCCCCGCACTTTGATTGGCCCAATAGGCTGCCTGTCAAGTTTCCTGCTAAGTGACAGGCAGCCTATTGGGCCAATCAAAGTGCGGGAATATTGTCCTTTAAAGTGATTGGACCCACAGGGGCTCAGGGCAGGAGGAGTGGAGCTCTCGTCATTGCCAATTAGCAGGCAATAGTTTGTAGCGCTCGCTATAAGGCATGTCAACTATGATAAAGCATGTAAACTCTGATAAGGCACATCAACTCTGATAAGGCATGCTAAGCATGCAGTAAGGGGAGCTATAGTGATAGTGAATCAACCCCAAGATGTACAAAATAGGCACCCTTGCGAGGAATATATACATTCCCATTGTCCCATTGAAGTTCCCATTGTCTCCATTGGGAGGCAATATACATCTTAGTAGCAGCTGTAAAGTGAACCAGCTTGTTTTGAACATGTTTGAGTTTTGATGGCTTATAGCCCAAATAGTAGTAATTTGGGGTCCTTATTAAGGGGCTTGTCAAATATTTTGCAAATACCACAACCTGGCTACCACTGGACACAGCCACCAAGTATGGTAAAATGTCCCTTCTATTCCGCATCCCCTGAAACAGTGGGACGGAACAGAGGGGTTTAATTGAAGGACTCTTGTTGGGACTAAGTACTTCCTATGTAACACTCTAAGGGAGACCTCCATATGAGTCATCTGCAGGCTTCCTTTACCCAGATTCTCTACACACTGGGACCATTGCTCATTGTCTAGAGTGCAACCAATATCCTCCTCTCAAACTTTCATGTCTCTAGAAAGGTCCTGGTTTAGGATAGTGTATAGCTATGACAGCATGCCTTTGTGGAGAAGGGTCTGAACTACATATGGACACAAAAGAGGTAACCTGATACAGGTTAAGCTGGGGGTATGTACTATAAATGAAATTATATATTTGTGTTGCTCGGTAGAAATCCCTTTCAGGGACACCCAACTCTTCCCGGAGTACACTTAAAGGACAACTGTCAAAGTTAACTAAAATTTGAAATGCCCAAATATATTTCTAGTAATTACTAGCAAATAGCTATACAAAGTCTTTTTTTCATCTTTTTCTTTTTTATGTAAAGAAAATATGACCTTTACAGAGAATAATTTTCACTGTGGGCATTACTATGGAGGACTGTGTCCAGCACATCCAGCATACAGAAACAATCCTCGCTGTCTTTAATCCTGTGACTCAAATATCTTCAGAATGATAGAAAGCAGAAATATAGCATCAAAAGTGTGTAAATAACTCATCAGCTATTCCTGTGTCTCTGTCTGCCTCACACAGTCTAAAGTAAACAGAAATTAGACAGGAAAAGCTCATTCTTAATAGTGGGTGTAAGCATCCAACAACAGGAATAAAGTAAGGCTCCTCTCTTCAGATCCTTTCTCTGTAGCTGAAAAATCTCTCAGCTGTTCTTATATGATCTGTGAGAAAGCAGTGTGTATGGGTGTGTGTGGGCGGGGCAGAAACAAACAGTAAATCATTCCTCTGTGAATAGTGACAGAGAAGTGGCACCTATCTACATGGTACAGCTCTGGCTCCGACGCCTACTTTGTTACAAAAAGCTGATACACAAGGTATTCCTTACACACAGACTGTGATGAGAGACTTCTAAAAAACTTTCTATTGTTACTGGCTAAAAGCTCCTCAGGTATGTGGCGTTTACAGAATGACAGGGTTTTTTTTTTGATAGGTCCTCTTTAAGCTTTGAAGTCTATGATTTGTCACAAAGTCCCCAAAAAGTGAGTAGGCCAGCGGACATCCACCATTTTAAAGAAGTGGGGAAGCATCCTGACTGAAAGTTGGGGTTGTAAGAATTTGAGCATTCGGCCATCAGGCCTGATGATACAAATGAAATGTTGACTGCCTATGGCAGGAGCATAACTAGAAATCACTGGGCTCCCCTGCAAAACTTTGGATGGGCCCCCTCCCTCCAGTCCTCCCCTCCCCCCTCGCTTTCTGCACAGGGAAACTGAGAACCAATGTTATTTAGTTGGCTAGTGCACACTTCAATGAGTTTTCCTCATGCAGATAAAAACAGACAGCAGTGAAGCACTGCGAGCATTTTCTCTATCAATTACATTCAGTGGCGTAGCTACGGAGCTGTGGGCCCCGATGAAAGTTTTACATGGGGCCCCCCAAGCACCCTATGCATAACAATTGATACGGCGCACCAAAACCTGCCAATGGCAACTACAGTGTCAGAGGTGCAAGAAGGGGATGGGGAACAGTTAATGATTACCACTATTCAAAGTATCTATAGAAGTGACTATTATGAGCACAGAACCAATAGAGAGCTAATACTGTAGTTGAGAGAGGGCCCTTTAGGGCCCCTCTGGCCCAAGGGCCCTGATGAGGTCGCTACCTCTGCACCTCCTATTGCTATGCCCCTGATTACATTAGATTCTGTGATAAAACGTGCAAGTTTTCACACATACAGACACACATGCAGAAAATGCATTTAGAAACCCGACAGACTGGTGTCCTCCCAGCCTCAGCTTATTACACTCACTCTGTCCATCTCTGATAGAGCAGAACTGGCTCTGCGGACTTCTCCAGCATCACTACAGTACAGAGCACTTGAGCAGGGGTAGAGAGGTGGGGGCTGGGTGTTGTACACAAGAACCTGCTGCACACTGAATAGGGACTGTCTACAAATTTTTGTATGATTCATTATCAGTGGCTGAGCAGATGCAGCCATTAGAACAATTCTGCAGAGAGCAGAACGTTTTTTCTCTCTGTGCACTTAGACTTAGTAGTCTCTCAGGACAGGGAAAAGAAAATTCTCCCCCCTACGGACCCCCTGCTGCTTCTGGCCCCCCCTACAGCTGCATCCCTTGCAGGGTCTTTTGTTACGCCCTTGCTCTATGTTGTACACAGTATTTCAGAGACTAAATAATCTTCAGTATCTCCATCAGCAGGACCAGCACCAGTCACTGTGATACAGAGGAAGGGCTGACGTAATACAGAGTACCTGCAAACAAATGAAAGAAGTGAAAGATTTAGGCACAATACGACAGGACAGGAATCACAGGAACGTATTGAGGAGTCTGTAGTGGTTCTCAGAAGTAAGAGAAGCCAGTGTGGTAACCTTGGACTGTGTAAGTAGAAGGGAAATAGATACAATTATTGTGGGATGCAATCAGCCGGAGCTCCTACAACAGTCTGTGAAATAGTGATTTTACCTTGGAAGGAAGAAGGGTGATAAAGTGAACAAAAGTTCTGTCCAGGCTACATATGCCAGCGCCAGCACTTCTAAACTTCCTCAGTCATTTCACTAGGGGCAGGTGATTTAAAGCAAACATGAAGAGAGAATAAGCTTATGAGATAGAGAATTGTATGTGTAGTTCGGCTAAGACATAGAACATTAGTAGCAAGGAAAAGAGCCTCATATTGTTTTCTAGTACAGGAAGAGTTAAAAATCTATTCCCCGAGCTCTTTGACCCACTAGGTTGAATACAGTCCTGTTTTCTGAAGCACTTAAAGAGCCAAGAATCAGTGAGATACAGCTTGAGATAAGGTTTTACTGCAGGAGAGTTCAAGAAAGGAAGAGTCTTTATTATTCTGCTTTGTTTTATAGCTGAAAAGACAGAGTGTGGTTTCTAGACTGCAAATATGACAGAATGATGAAATGTTATAAAAAAAAAGCCAGACCCAGATTTACATCATAGGAGCTTATAGGCACAGATGTCCTGGCACCCTAGACTCCGCCCTCCATGAACCTACAAACACCCCATTGAATTGCACCACAACTGTGTTGGCTGTCCCAGCTGTCACTTCTCCCTTACTTCCCTTGCCTGTCATAGGTAGCTACAGGTGCCCCTTAGTATTAGGTAGCCAGAAGTGCCCTCAGTATTAAGTAGCTAGAGGTGCCCCCTACTGAAGGGAGATCTCATCAGTGGAATGCCAAGACTTGAGTAAGCAACCTCTCATTTACAATCAACCCAAGACTCTGCATGAGGAAGGAAGGAGGCACTAGGGGAGGGGAGTGAGCCACCTTTCCATCATCAGGTGCCTGTAGGCCTGTGCCTATAGTGCCTTATGGTAAATCCAGCCCTTAATAAAGCTATATAACTGAAAATAAAAATACGAGACTCTTTTCTTTGCTACTAATTTGCTATTCATTATCCATACTACACATACAATTCATTATCTCATGTCTTTTTTTTTCGCTTCAGGTTTGCTTTAAAATGGATTTTCTGTTTATCTAAAATATATCTAGCTCCATCCTAGGTCACATAAAGGAAATGGTATTTTTTACTTTTTTTTAATTTGTTGCGTAACATTACCTGGTTTCTCCTTTAAAGGACTCCCGAGGTGAAATAAAAAAGCAATCTTTACTTACCTGGGGCTCCTAGATGTCTTCTGAGTCTCTTGCCACAGCTCAGGTGCTTCACACTGTCCCGCTGGCCGCACGTGAAGATGTGCATGTGCTGGCAGGCATGGCCGGTGCCAACGTCATAAGGCTAACTGCGTAGGCACAGTACATGCCCGATGATGTAGGCGTGTGCATGAGCAGAAGTGCCAGCCCACCAATGGGACATCTAGGGACTGGGAGAAGTCCCAGGTAAGTAAAGATTGCTTTTTTATTTCACCTCGGGAGTCCTTTAAAGCAGGGGTCCCCAACCTTTTTCAGCCCGGGGACCGCTAACCAGTCCAAACTTTCCTCTGGGGCTCGGGGGGGAAAGGATTACGTGGTGGAGTCAGGGTTAGCGGGGGGGGGGGGGGGGCAGGTTGAGGTGGATGAGTCGGGGTTAGCAGCGGGAGTACCCCCATTTGGAGTGTATAGATAGGTAGGTAGCCAGGTATAAGTGCCCCCTGTATAGGTTATCTAGGTATAGTTGCCCCCAGTATTCTAGTATAGGGAGTATAGTTGCCCCTTAATAGCGAGTATAGTTGACCCTGCATAGCTATTATAGTTGCTTAGTATAGTTACCCCTGTTTAGCTAGTATAGTTGCCCCTGTATAGCTAGTAAAGTTGCCCCTGTATAGCTAGTATAGTTGCCGCCGGGTAGCCCACTCCCCCCGCGGCCACCGCTCCTGTTACCTTATGAGCTGGCGGCCGCTTCCTCTCTCAGATTCCCCCAGTGGCACTCCTCTTTGCAGCTTCTTATATTTACAGCAGTGCATCCCACGGCTGCTGTAAGGAGGGAAGGAGGCGGGGCAGCGGCTTCCTGTAGCGGCGATCGCCGTTACCATGGGAGCCGCTGTCTCGCTACCTTCACTCCTTACAGCAGCCGTGGGATGCACTGCTGTAAATAGAAGACGCTGCAAAGAGGAGAGAGGAAGCGGCCGCCAGCTCATAAGGTAACAGGAGCGGCGGCCGCGGGGGGAGTGGGGCAAGAGGCCAGACCCACCGCAGCCCAGCTGGAAACTGCCCACAGACCAGCAGTGGGCAGAGTTGCTTTTTCCATAGTTGAACCAGTGTTATTCCCCATAGTTGCTCCAGTGAACTTGGAACTGAGCCAATTAATTGTACTCCAGTTTTTTACCCTTTTCACATTTAATAGTAAGTGAAATTTTATTTTTTTATTTTTTTTAACCTGGAGTTAGGCTTTAGAGAAATGAATGTCTCCTCTCCTGCAAAGAAAAATGCCTCCTAAAAATGGAGATGGCAGCTGGAAAGTGGTTGCTGCAGGAGAGGTGGAAGTTCTCCTTCCCTCTGTCTATTAAAAATAAGATCTATTGAGCTGATTTTAGGAAAGTTCGGGGGAAAGAAGAACCATTTTCTATCACCTTCTCTGAAAATAGTAGAGACCAGCTCTGCTGCCATCAAAATATATTGAGCAAAAATGCAATCTATTGACTGGCAGCCGAGGAGGCTTCTGCATCTCCATGTTCAGAGTGACAACATCAATTTCCTACAGTGTCAAATACCACAACGTAACTTCAGTTATTTATTGGCAACCCCACCGCTGCAACATCTGTCATGAAAACCAGCCTCACCCTCATACATAAGCAATCCTAGTCCGACTTATAAATCATCATTCAAGCCCTTCTCCATCCTTGTCTGGTGTCATTCTTCAGCATATCACTCATGATTAAGAGTCTTTTGGCTCTGGTGGCAGATATTAATGATATAATCTTTTTATTGCGTGGTACTCTTTTTTACTTTTTACTTTTTTTTTTATTATCTAACGTCAGAACTGTAGAAACAGATCCAACTTGATAGAGCTGATTTTTTTAGGGCAATCATACAGCGAGTGTAATATATTTATTTTTATTATTTTGCTGAATAAATACAAATTAAGCAAACATCCTTTGATAAAAGTCATCTTCTATATTGTTTTAATCCAATCTTTTTCCCTGAACAGAATTCTGTAGGCTGTGCCTCCCTAGTTACTTATGGGATGCTTCTTTTCAGGCCCCCGATCCATGCTAGATGCACCATCTTCTCCAACCCCCGAGCGCATCTGTCAAATATTGCAGTTCCTGGCGGTGTCCTGCATGTGTGCGGACCGCAGTGCTTGCTGGGTGTTGTAGTCCGTAGATGTCAGAACATCTCTGTACTCACATCCACAAACTACATCCCCCAGCATGCATTGCGGCATGTGTGAAACACTGCCAGAAACCACAAGATTCAGCAGATGCGGCCTGGCTGTTGAGAAGATAGCACATCCTCTATGGGCCACGGACCAGTGGAACAATACCCTGTAGGTAAGTAGTGAGGCTCATCCTAAGCCACGCTCCCCAATTGTACGCTCCCATTATGAAACTTCATTATGGAAAGGTTAATTAAAAAAGAAAAACTATGGTGCTCAGTAGTGATGGGCCAAATATCAAATTTTGGGGTTTGTGAATTTCAAATTCGAATCTCAGCAAAAATTGGTGAATCTGAGAATCTCCATAAACTTCAATGGCAGGCAAATGCCCGCTGACTTTATTAGACTTTAGCGGTCAATAGCAAAGCCCCCTTACATGCTCGAAACATCACATTTTCAGGGTATGTGGAAGGGGACAGTGGCTACAAGAGGAAAAAAAAAATCAAAAAGACCTTTTAGTTTTTGAGAAAATCGATTTTAAAGTTTCATAGGAAAAAAAAAAAGAATACATTTAAATGCGGTAAATGACAGATAATGTAGCAAACCTGCCGGTAGTGTAAATTAACATATATCAAAAGAAAATCCCACCGAAGTCGCAACACTTTGGCCAGGGATCGCTATACAGCCACAAAATGGCTGTATAAATATCCCTGGCAACTTTATTTTTTTAAACTTTTTTTTTTATTTTTAATGTTCAGAGTGTGGGATTTTTTTTTTTTTAATTACGTGGGGTCCCCCCTCGAAGCCTCTTTAACCCCTTGTCCCCCATGTAGACTGGGATAGCCAGAATGCAGAGCCCCAGCCAAGTGGGGCTTTGGACCATGAGCTATACCAACCCGCATGGTCCCTTGTTAATGGAGGGCTCCAGGGGAGGGGGTGACTAAGCCTCCCCCTCCCCCCTGAGCCCTTGTCCAATCCATGGACAAGGGGCTCTTCCCCACCTCCATTGCCCCAGAAGGATGTGGGGGCGGCGACTCCCAGTGTGTGTGGGGGGGGTTCTTGGTGGCATGCCCGCCCCCTCCCATGGAAATGAGTATAGGGGTACAAAGTACCCTTTACTCATTTCCACAAAGGGTTAAGTGAAATAAAAACACAACCACAAAAAAATGTAAGAGTGTACAGAGGCGCCAGCAGGATAAAAGGTTCTAAAAGGATTAAAATCCCTCAGGAGGTGGTGGTGGACTCGCCTCCCCGAAGCAGACAAGATACCGTTAGTTTTATGACAACAGGTTTATTAATATACTCGAAAAACAAACAGTGCAACGCGTTTCACGGGTATGTTCCCGCTTCCTCAGGCGACAGATAGGAGTACACAGTATAGTCTCAAGGTCACGAATAGCGCCTCTGAGGCGCTATTCCTGAAAAAAGAAACACAGCATAGTTAGTGTGCTTGGCACTGTACATACCCATGTCTATCTCATGTCACGCGTCACTTCGGATATCCTTTAAAGGGAACCTGAAGCAAGCAAAATTTAAAACAAACGACGTAGCTGCAAATAAATATTACATACTTACCTCACCGTCAGTTTTTCTCAGAAGCTCACCATTTTCTTCTTACAGTGATCCTTTCCAGTTCTGACAATATTTTGACTGAACTGAAATATACCAGTTGCTGTCAGTTATATATTAGCAACTGTCAGTTACAACTGAATGTGCAAGGTAATGTCCATGTTTCCCTATGGCTCTATTAGGTGATATTACAGTTTAACAGTGTGCTGACCAGGAAGCTGTTAGGGGGTAATGGCCATTTTTAAAATGGAGGATGGAGAATGTCATTGATCACAGTGGACAAATGGGATGCAGGAGAGGAGAAAGATTGAGGAGTAGACTACACAGGAGGCAAGTATGACCGATGTATGGTTATTTTTACTTTATTTTCAGTTCAGGTTCTCTTTAAGGATGAATAGTTCTTATCCCGTTTGCAAACACAAACTACCAGCTGATCTTTAGCTAAATGAGTTTAACACAACAACGATAAAGCACAGGCCAGAAGTGCTTACTGCGTAAAAGCTGATACAGTATATTCACTTTAATAGCTGCAGATAAACACCATGCGCTTTCCCACAGATTTTTCTGTTGATTAATGAAAATGGCTTGGAAATTGCATTGACCTAATATTAAATTTCAAACATTCTGTGCACAGCCAATAAAGCAGAAATATAAAGTTTTTCCATTTATTTTTAGGAACTGAGAATTCTTCTATGCGGTGCAGGAAGCAACATAAGGCCAGGTTTGAGCCTTAAAGACTTTGGTGCCCAATAAATAGTTACGCTTTGTTCAGATCTAAAATCGCAATCGCTGACGCTAGCATTTTGCGGTTTTGTGAGTGATTTTTTTAGCGCCTCCCGCTTCTGTGATTTTTTGTAAAGCGCGTTTCTAAGCGATTTTGCAGAGCGATTTGTTTTTTCACTTCCTGACTTACGTCTCTTTGACCCGGAAAATAATAAATACAATGTAATTTTTCTTAAATGTGATGGGGAAATCGCTATACAAAGCGTTTCACATTTCCCTATACATGCTAATGTAGGAAAAATCGCCACCAAAATGGTACAGGTCAGGCAGCACTTTGGTGAGCGGATCGGAATCGAAATGCTCAGATGTGAACACTCTCATAGGGAATCATTGCACAAGCGCTTTTAGGGCGATTTTGAAAGTGGCCGCCACTTGAAAAAGGCGAAAAACCCCCGCAGGTGTGAACAAGCCCTTCTTCTATTTTTATAGCTTTAAAGGGCAACTGAAGTTAGGACAAACATGGAGGCTGCCATCTTTACTTCCTTGTAAGCAATACCAGTTTCCTGGCAGCCCTGCTGATCTATTTGGCTGAAGTAGTGTTGGAATTGCAGCACAGTGGTGCTCAGCAGAGCTCGAATATTCGAGTAGCTCGGATATTCGAGCTCTTTTTCAGCTATTCGAGCTCGGTATTCGAGCTCCGAATAGCTGCAGCTATTCGAATGGGCTATTCGAGTAAACACGAATAGCCCATTCACTATTCGAGCTATTCGAGCAAACGGCGCTATTCGAGCTCGAATACCGAGCTCGAATAGCGTCATAGCCCAGATTGATGTCCTTAGAGCCAATCAGAGGGCTCCCAGGCCCTCTGACGGCAGCCAATCACAGAGGGGGACCCTGGCCAGCCCCTACCCTATAAATAGCGGCCGCCATGTTCCGTTTCTCCGTCCTTGCCTGAGACTTGCATAGAGAGAGAGTTGCTCCTTTGTGCTTTGGCTTAGCAAGAGCTCTATTGTGGTCATTTACCTAGCGTTTTTGCTCACATACACCTCCTATACACACCTATATTGTTGTTAGTTAGATAGACATTGTATTTTAGTTAGTAGCTTTTGTGTTACATAGAGACAGGCCAGCTGCTGCTGCAGGCTTACAGCTTTAGGCCTCAGGGCCTGCCTGTGTGGGCAGCTGTCCTCCTGTCCTCTGTTAGTTTATTTCTCATTAGTATTAGACAGTATTAGACAGTATTAGACAGTATTAGATAGTATTAGACAGTATTTCTGCTGTCCTTTACTACTTAGTGATTGTATTTTGTATTGTAGTTATATACTGTAACTGTACTAGGACACTCACTGACTGTCACTGTTCATAGGCTAGCTCCTGCGTGTGCTTGCACTCACTGTCTGTGTACACACACTCTATTTCCTTCTGAATAGTTATATACTGTAACTGTACTAGGACACTCACTGACTGTCACTGTTCATAGGCTAGCTCCTGCGTGTGCTTGCACTCACTGTCTGTGTACACACACTCTATTTCCTTCTGAATAGTTATATACTGTAACTGTACTAGGACACTCACTGACTGTCACTGTTCATAGGCTAGCTCCTGCGTGTGCTTGCACTCACTGTCTGTGTACACACACTCTATTTCCTTCTGAATAGTTATATACTGTAACTGTACTAGGACACTCACTGTCACTGTTCATAGGCTACTAGCTCCTGCGTGTGTGTGTGCACTCACTGTCTGTGTACTGTACACACACTCTATTTCCTTCTGAATAGTTATATACTGTAACTGTACTAGGACACTCACTGACTGTCACTGTTCATAGGCTAGCTCCTGCGTGTGCTTGCACTCACTGTCTGTGTACACACACTCTATTTCCTTCTGAATAGTTATATACTGTAACTGTACTAGGACACTCACTGTCACTGTTCATAGGCTACTAGCTCCTGCGTGTGTGTGTGCACTCACTGTCTGTGTACTGTACACACACTCTATTTCCTTCTGATTACTGATTGATTATTGTAAATTCTACTTCCTGACAGTTACTACTTACTTACTGTAGTAGGGACACTCACTCAGTCACTGTTCATAGGCTAGCTCCTGCACGTGTGTGCGCGTGCGTGCACTCACTGTCTGTAGTGTACACACACTCTATTTCCTTGTGATTACTACTGATTATTGTAACTTCTAGTTGTACTTCCTGACTGTTACTACTTACTTACTGTACTAGGGACACTCACTCACTCTCTGTTCATAGGCCAGCTCCTGCGCGTGTTTGCGCGTGCGTGCACTCACTGTCTGTAGTGTACACACACTATTTCCTTGTGATTACTACTGATTATTGTAACTGCTAGTTGTACTTCCTGACTGTTACTACTTACTTACTGTACTAGGGAGTCGGGACACTCACTCAGTCACCTCACCCACCAACCCACTCCATTAAAGTACCCCACTTTTCACCCGCCCTTTTCAAAAACTTTTGTGTTTACGCTCAAAACATCGAAGATGTCTGGAAGTGGCAGCCAGCGCGGTTTGGGCAAGGGGAAGGGCAGCAAGGGAATCAGGAGGAGAGGGAGCAGCATTGTGGCAAGCCGCGGGCGCGGCCGCGCCACCATGCACAGTTCCGCAGCAGCAGCAGCGTCAGTGGCTAACATTCCTCCCATAGCCACTGGCCGTGGACGCCTTGGGCGCCGCTCAGCAGGAGCATCTGCAACTCACGCTGCAGAGACACAGCAGCAGCAGCAGCAGTAGCAGCAGCGTGTAGCACCTGCTCCGATTTTCCTCCAGCCGGGTCGGAAACGTCCCATTGAGGAAAAGGATGCAGACACTGTGGTGCAACTGATGACGGAGGATGAGCAGCCCGCCATCAGCTCTGCATCCGAGGCCTCCACCCTCACCACCACCACCACCACCCCTGTTCGCAGCAGCCGCCCAGCAGGGCCTGGGGAGGAGGCCAGTTCACCGTCAGTCGCCGACCTGTCACTCAGCACTCTTTTGACCCCAGGCATGATGCGTCAATTGTCTGCTGTTGTTGGCGATTTGGAGGAGGAGATGCTGATGGGCACTTTGGGGGATGAGGGATTGGACAGCAAGACTGTGGCGACAGTCAAGCAGCCCATCCATGCATCAGGAGAGGAGTTTGGGGGGTCATCATCCCAGCAGGACATGTTTCAGGAGGGGGAGGCTGATGATGACACGGTGACAGACAGAGACTGGGTGCCACCACCTCCAGGGGATGTCGTCCTCAGCAGCTCTGAGGAGGAGGAGGAGGATGCGCTTGTGGGCCTTGCAAGGAGGCGCATCATTGCAAGCATTGGCAGCAGTAGGCAGGGCCCACAGACTGCTGGTGTCTCAGGCTCAGCAGCAGCAGCAGCAGCATCTGCCAGTACCACCACCAGCGGCACCCAAGCCCCCCCCCCCCCCAACCACCACAGGAAGACAGGCAGCAGCGGTTCCATGCCGTAGGGGGGGTCGTTTTTGTCACCAATCTGGCGTTTTTTCACCATGCCCACAGTGTACAGCAAGTACGCCACTTGCAACCACTGTCAGCAGAAGTTGAGCAGAGGTGCAGACCCCTTAAAGTTCAGCACCAGCTCGCTCATCAACCACCTTGCTGCGAAACATTTCCACCAGCATGAGGAGTTCCAGAGGCTGAAGGCATCTGGTGCTGGCAGTGGCACCACACCCATCACTGCACAGCCTTCAGCAGCAGCAGCAGCAGCAACAGCAGCCACCCGCCCTCCTGCTCCTCCAGCAGCACCAGCAGGAGTGCGGAAACGCACTGCTCCTCCCCCCTCTGCAACTCCTGCCGCCGACACTGAGGCCTGTTCTGGCAGCCAGTCCTCAGTGGCCTCCTCTGCTGTGTCTGCTGATTCCCGTGCCAGCAAAAGGCCACGCCAGAGCCTTTTGAGCGAGTCCTTCCAGGGGGTGGTTAGGGCTCTGCCTCCCAGCAGCCGTCGCGTGCGGCAGCTGAACGGCTTGCTGGCACGGGCCATGTGCTCCCAACTCCTGCCGTACACGCTTGTGCAGGAGGGGAGCGACATGCGTACGCTGCTTGCTTGCGCAGCCCCAGACTGGCAGCTCCCCAGCAGACACTTCTTCGCCCGCAAGGCCATTCCTGCACTGCACCGCTTTGTGATGGCCAATGTGGAGCGAGGGCTGGAGCACGCGGTTGGTGAAAGGGTCCACGTCACCATGGACTCCTGGAGCAGCCGCTTCGGGACAGGCCGCTACCTGTCTTTCACTGTCCACTGGGTCAGCTTGGTGGAAGGGGGTGAGGATGGGAGAGCAGCAGCGGGCACAGCAGCAGCAACACAGTGGGTGGTGCCCCCCCGCAGGGTCAGGGGAACTGCAGCATGTTCCTCCGATCCTCTGCCATCCTCCGGCACACCTGGCCAAACCCCCCGCCTCAGCAGCAGCGTGAAGGCCCGCCACTGCCAAGCGCTGCTGCACTTGGTCAGCCTTGGGAAGACCAAGCTGACGGCAACCCATGTGTTGGCCAAACTCCAGGAGCAGGAGAGGATTTGGCTGACCCCCAGAGGCCTCAGAGTCGGAGAGGTGGTGGCCGACAATGGGGCCAATCTGGTTGCCGCTATAGACAGGGGAAACCTGACCCACATCCCCTGTCTTGCTCACGTGCTGAACCTGGTGGCAAAAGTTCTTGCGCACCTACCAGGGGATGGGCGAACTGCTGGAAACGGCAAGGAACGTTGTGCGTCACTTCCGGCGCTCGGCTGCAGCCTGTGCGAGCCTGGAAGACGTGCAAAAGGAGCTGGAGCTGCCACGCCATCGGCTGATCCTTGACGTTCCGACTCGCTGGAACTCCACCCTGGCGATGTTGGAGCGTCTGGTTGAACAGAAGCACGCTGTCAACCAGTACCTTGCCCTGGCCACTGTTTCCGCCGCTCGGAGAAGGGACAAGACCAGCAACATCCCGTCCATCGTCCCCGATGATGACTGGAGGCACATGCAGCAGGTGTGCTTAGTGCTGGCTCCCTTTCTGCAGGCCACTAACATGGTGAGCAGGGACCATGCTATGGTCTGCGAGTGGGTGCCCCTGGTTTGTCTGCTGAACAGGGCCCTCGATGCTTTGCTGGAACAGGGAGCGGCAGCCTTGGACCAGCAGGAGCGGCAAGCAGCTGCACAGTCCACCTCTGAGGGGGAGGAGGAGGAGGACTTGGTGGAGGTCCCTGACCTTGCTGCTGATGAGGGGGATCAGCACAGCGCAGCTGAGTTGGTGCGGGGGTGGAGAGAGGATGAGGCGGCAGAGGAGGAGGATGAGGAGGACAGCACTGCCGTCGATGTGCCAGCACACGTGGCCCGCCTCTTCCCAATGGCAGCGCACATGCTGGCGTGCCTGCGCAAGGACCCCAGGGTGATCCAGATTAAGCAGAGGGAGGACATCTGGATCAGCATGATGTTGGACCCACGCCTCAAGGGGAAGTTGAGCCAGTTCCTGCCGCCTGCAGGAGGAGACCCAGCGCAACAAATAAGGAGCTTGCAGCAGGCCCTTGTTGAGCGCTTGGAGGAAGCCTTCCCCCAGCCTTCCACCCCCACTGTCCAGCAGCCAGCACAGAGGCAGCAGCAGGTGCCTGCATCCAGCAGCAAGCGCCCCACAGACCTGCTGTCTCTCAGCCACGAGCTCTACAGGACTGTAGAGGCTCCGGCAGCAGTGACTAGAGAGGAGGTGCATGATGCAGCAGCATCCTCCTCCGGTCACAGCCAGCGCCTGACCCGCATGGTGGCTGACTACATGGGGTCCTACAGCGGGCTTGACAGCGATGCCCCTGTTAATCCCATGGAGTATTGGGTCAAGCGCCTGGAGATCTGGAGCGAGCTGGCGCAGTACGCCCTGGAAGTGCTGTCCTGCCCCCCTTCCAGCGTGCTGTCCGAGCGCTGCTTCAGTGCAGCTGGTGGCGTGGTCACCGAGAAACGCTCACGTCTGTCTCACAAGTCTGTGGACAGACTGACGTTTCTCAAGATGAACCAGGCGTGGGTGGAAGGCGAGTTCCTGGCCCCTGTTGTCGGCGAGAGGGGGACATGAACTGGCTAAGAACCATCGTTAATGTGCCTTACCACCCTTTACCACCTCCTGGCTCCTGCTCACTAAGCCAGCCTGGTTCAGTTTGACTATTACGTCGCCTGCAGCCACACATTTTACACCTACAGTGGGCTGCTGTGTACTGCCCTTCTGCTGTCTGTCTGTGTTTCCCACTGCCAGGGTACACAGAATTACATTCTGCTGCCACTCTGCCACCAGCTATTTCGTCAAACAATAGCTATATATCTGTGTAATTGGTTGTACAAACAAAACCAAAAAACCATTAAAAAAAAAAAAAAAAAGGTTTAATTTTTCTGAGGTGCCCGGGTTGAAAACTGTGTTGTCCCAGTTGTGTATTGGACACGATGTGGGCTGCACGACCGCTGTCTGGGACCTCCTGTTGTGTTTATTTACAGCCCTGGTATCACCGCTAGGTACCAGGGCTATTATGTCACGCTGCCTGCCTGCCGCCACACTCACACTACTCCTCCATTCCTCCTGCTGCTGCTGCTGTCTGTCTGTGTTTCCCACTGCCAGGGTACACAGAATTACCTTCTGCTGCCACACTGCCACCAGCTATTACGTCAAACAATAGCTGCTCACATTACTCCTCCATTCCTCCTGCTACTGCTGCTGTCGGTCTGTGTTTCCCACTGCCAGGGTACACAGAATTACATTCTGCTGCCACTCTGCCACCAGCTATTACGTCAAACAATAGCTATATATCTGTGTAATTAGTTGTACAAACAAAACCAAAAAACCATTAAAAAAAAAAAAAAGGTTTAATTTTTCTGAGGTGCCCGGGTTGAAAACTGTGTTGTCCCAGTTGTGTATTGGACACGATGTGGGCTGCACGACCGCTGTCTGGGACCTCCTGTTGTGTTTATTTACAGCCCTGGTATCACCGCTAGGTACCAGGGCTATTATGTCACGCTGCCTGCCTGCTGCCACACTCACACTACTCCTCCATTCCTCCTGCTGCTGCTGTCTGTCTGTGTTTCCCACTGCCAGGGTACACAGAATTACCTTCTGCTGCCACACTGCCACCAGCTATTACGTCAAACAATAGCTGCTCACATTACTCCTCCATTCCTCCTGCTGCTGCTGCTGTCGGTCTGTGTTTCCCACTGCCAGGGTACACAGAATTACATTCTGCTGCCACTCTGCCACCAGCTATTACGTCAAACAATAGCTATATATCTGTGTAATTAGTTGTACAAACAAAACCAAAAAACCATTAAAAAAAAAAAAAAGGTTTAATTTTTCTGAGGTGCCCGGGTTGAAAACTGTGTTGTCCCAGTTGTGTATTGGACACGATGTGGGCTGCACGACCGCTGTCTGGGACCTCCTGTTGTGTTTATTTACAGCCCTGGTATCACCGCTAGGTACCAGGGCTATTATGTCACGCTGCCTGCCTGCTGCCACACTCACACTACTCCTCCATTCCTCCTGCTGCTGCTGTCTGTCTGTGTTTCCCACTGCCAGGGTACACAGAATTACCTTCTGCTGCCACACTGCCACCAGCTATTACGTCAAACAATAGCTGCTCACATTACTCCTCCATTCCTCCTGCTGCTGCTGCTGTCGGTCTGTGTTTCCCACTGCCAGGGTACACAGAATTACATTCTGCTGCCACTCTGCCACCAGCTATTACGTCAAACAATAGCTATATATCTGTGTAATTGGTTGTACAAACAAAACCAAAAAACCATTAAAAAAAAAAAAAAAAAAGGTTTAATTTTTCTGAGGTGCCCGGGTTGAAAACTGTGTTGTCCCAGTTGTGTATTGGACACGATGTGGGCTGCACGACCGCTGTCTGGGTCCTCCTGCCTGCTGTGTTTATTTACAGCCCTGGTATCACCGCTAGGTACCAGGGCTATTATGTCACGCTGCCTGCCTCATTGACTGCCTGCTGCCACACACTCATCCTCCTCCTCCTGCTGCTGAATTTACCTCCTGCTGTCTGTGTGTTTCCACTGCCAGGGAGCACATACAATGGCGCTTCCAACATGCGTGCGCCACCAGCTATTTGTTACGCTCAAAAATAGCTGCATTTCTTTAAAAAAAAAATTGAAAAGAGAAATAAGTGAAGAAGAAGACGATATAGAAGAAGATGAAGAAGAAGGAGAAGTAGAAGAAGATGAAGAAAAAGAAAATGAAGAAGAAGATGAAGAAGATGAAGATGAAGAAGATGAAGAAGAAGAAGATGAAGAAGAAGAAGATGAAGAAGATGAAGAAGAAGAAGATGAAGAAGAAGATGATGAAGAAGAAGAAGATGAAGAAGATGAAGAAGATGAAGAAGAAGATGAAGAAGAAGAAGAAGATGAAGAAGAAGAAGATGAAGAAGAAGAAGAAGATGATGATGATGAAGAAGATGAAGAAGATGATGATGAAGAAGATGAAGAAGACAATATAGAAGAAGAAGATATAGAAGAAGATATAGAAGAAGAAGATATAGAAGAAGAAGATATAGAAGAAGAAGAAGATAGAAGATAAAGAAGAAGAAGAAGAAGAAGTATATACAGTACTGAACAAAATTCTGGACACAACTTCTCTTTTCACCTTTTTTTTTTAAAGGAACATCCCCACATAATCACTTGCTGTTGTTACTTGGAAAAAAAGATGTTTCTTGCATCATTCACCCTCAAAACAAGTGTTGGAAGCTATTTAAGGCCAATTCGAAATAGTCAGCTCGAATAATGAGCTCGAATACCGACTCGAATACTGAGCTCGAAGTCCGAGGTCGAATCGAATAGTAAAAATTATTCGACTCGAATATTCGACTGACCTCGAATAATTTACTATTCGAATTCGACCAAACTCGAATTTTAAAAAGGGGTATTTGAGCACCACTGTCGCAGCAGACACAAGCATGCAGCTAACCTTGTCAGATCTGACAATAATGTCAGAAGAAGCACCTGATCTGCATGCTTATTCAGGGTCTATGGCTGAAAGTATTAGAGGCAGAGGATCAGCAGGATGGCCAGGCAACTGGTATTGCTTAGAAGGTAATAAATATGGCAGCCTCCTTATCCCTCTCGCTTCAGTTGTCCTTTAAGGGTCTTCCGAGGCGAGAAATTAAATCTACAGTAGTTTACTTACATGGGGCTTATTCTAGCCCCTAAAAGTCATTTGGGTCCCTCGCCGCAGCTCCGGTCTTCTGCAGGTCCCAATGGCAGCCTCTAATGATCGCTAATGCCAAGGGGTTGGCATCTCTTGTGCCAATGAGTACAAGTGCCCGCACGCAAACATGCCCACATCATCAGGAGCGTACTGTGCCTTGCGCAGTATGCTCCTGGTTATGTGGGTGCGCTCTTGCACGGCAGGCACATGCCGCACATGTGCAGAATATGCCGACCCATTGGGGGTCAGTGATCCTTAGAGGTTGCCAGCGGTACCCGAGAGAAGACTGGAGCTGCGGCGAGGGACCCAAACGACTTCTAGGGGCTTGAAGAAACCCCAGGTAAGTAAAATTTAATTTCTTGCCTTGGAAGTCTTTTAAAATCAAACCTGTGAGGTTTGCAACCTAAAGCTTTTGATACAAGCTTTGGGAGAGGAAACCTCTGGATCTACCAGTGGCTTCTTCGTGCTCCTCCACCAGGCCGCTCCGGCACTGAGACCATGGGTGCGTGGCTGCACTGCACCTAAAGACTGGCATGGACCCACTCAGGCTCAGCTTTCTCCACCAAAGCCCAATCGGGTCTGTGCTACTGCACATGCATGAACTGTCAACAAGCTCTTGTCAACGCGGCAGCGTTGGAACTGCCTGGCGCCCCTGGAGGCTTTCCTCTCCCGAGGCGAGTACTCCTTTGGGGCACTTTTTTCCCTACAAGTGAAATAAAAATTCTACAATCAAGTGATGCAAAATGCTGTGATTGGGTATTCTGGTCTTCTCTTTGGTGAAGTTCACACTATGGTGATGTGTGACCTGTAGAAACTGGATCGCAATGCAATGGAGAGGAAAAGTCTCATCCTGCGTTAGGCCCACGATGCGACGCATAAAGTGAAGTATACAGTTTGTTAAAAGTATGCTTTTGCCTTTGGAAAAGTTAGCCACATGACCTAGAGAACTGTGGAGTAGATGGCTGCCATCATCTAACCGTGACCACCCAATCCCTTTGCTTTCTCTTGCGGGCGGAGTCAGTTCTGCATTCAGAGGGAAAGATTGGCTAATGTGGCGGCGCCCCCCCCCCCCCCCCCCTCTCTGACTACCGCATGTGAGTGATGATGGCGGGATGACTCCATCCCGCCATCATCACTCCATCATGGAAATTATCAGTTATTCCTCTGTTGAAAATTGAGGGGAAGCAGTTCAGGCAATACATGAAAATGTACTGCAACTCCCAATGACACTTTCGATTGAGCGAGGAAGGAGATCAATAGATCAGAGTGAAATCAAATTCATTGAATTTGTTCAAATAAATTAACTGATGTATTTCTTCCATTACAATGCAGCAAATGGGAGTTATGAATCTATCATTCTGTAACGATCAGGACAACCTCCACCCACCTAGTGACATAAGTAGCAATTGTTGAGTGAGGGCTGTTGGAATGTGTATTTAGCAACAACAGTCTATTATGTGCATAAGATGCATTACAAGGAAGTTGTGAATAAAAACGGGATTGTTTTCTTGGGGCTTGATTCTCAAAGCGGTGCTAACTGTTAGGACGCTTGTGAAAAGCTCCTCTTCACGCCTAAAGTCAGTTTGGGCGTGATGACTAGCACTCGCGCACAAAGTCCCACGCGCAAAGCACGCAAAACTTCGCATCGAAAACGGGGCACCCGATGCGCCTATAAGGTCGCACTATGCGACGTTAAAGCCGCACTTAATGCAACCTTATAGGAGCATTGGATGTCCCATTTTCGTCGCACTGGGACGCGATGATTCAGGCGCGCGCAAAGTTTTGCGCACAGGACTTTGCGTGCGATCTGATTTAGCCTGCTCAAAGTCTTTAGGCGTGCTAACTGGGTTAGCACCGCTTTGTGAATCAAGCCCTTGGTGTGTATAAGCCAAGAGAGCCAGCGATGGGCTCAAATTCGGATCCAGGTGATCCGGATAGTTGCTATCCGGATTTCACCCAGTAATGCTGTGCGGGCTGGTCAGGGGTGGGGGGGGATTGTGTCAAGCTTACCTGTCTGACGTCTTCTTCGGTCTGTCCCTCGGCACCTCCCACGATGCGGTCCACGCACGTCACGTGATTACAAACACTTACTCCTTCAACCCGGAAGGAGGAAGTGTTTGTAATCATGTGACCGCCACTTGGAGCGCATCGTGGGAGGCGCCGAGGGACGGATCGAAGATGCCGTCAGACAGGTAAGCTTGACCCCCCCACCCAGCCAGCACAACATTACTGGGTGAAATCCGGATAGCAACTATCCGGATTACCCGAATTTGAGCCCATGGCTGAAGAGAGCCATTACCATGAAGCTGATTAATAACTATTTCTCCTGCATTCTACATTACTGCACAGTAAGAAGCTAAATTACAATAACCTTTCTCTAATTTTGACATCTATTTTTTCTTTAAAAAGACAAGTGGATATGTAATAATTCCCTTTTGTTTCGTTTTTATCATTGAACAGCTGTATCTTATCTTATTCTTAAGAATCATTTTGCCAAATGTACTCTTCTGAGCATTATTTGCTTCTTTCCTGGTTTTACTCCCTTTGTTGTTGTTGTTGTTAGAGGAACGTGATAAGCAGGACTGTGGATTGCACGCTGTCAGCGGTGCGTTTGTTCTATCAGCGAGATGCACCAATGGCTTTGCCAAGCATTAAGTATCCGACTCCAGCCTCCGAATACTCACACTGCTGGGACCATTGGCTTGTTACAGGCAACAATGAAGAGGATTAGACAAGCTAAACATTACAAACTGTTTGTCAAAGGGAATATTGTAATTCTTCTAGCAGTACACAGACGGCAGGCAAATGGGATCTTAAGGGCTTTTGCAGAGCTTTTTGTATTACAAGGGCAGTCTATTTTTTTTATGTTTAGTGTTTAAATGTTCTTTGCTGTGTAGTGATGTTCAGAGACCTCTCTAAGCACTGCCGGCTTATGGAAATGGTTCCCGCTGTTTCCTGAATGACCCGGGCAGCTCAGGTTAAAGTCAGAGCCAGTTACTTGGTAAAAGATAAAGGCCCATATACACATGCATCTTGGCTCAACCGAAATAATCACTCAAGATTGTTTTGAGCTCTTTTTTTCAGGTGTGTATAGGTGTCCTCTCGCTAGAGATGGTCAATAAAGGCTCATACACACGTCCAACTTATCGCGCAACCAACTGCACAACATGATCAAGTTGTTTACCTACCAAGTACGTACACACACACCAACCAACTAAACAACTAACTCACTTAACGACCAGCTAACGCCGATAGGCGGTGGCTGGTCGTTTGTGGTCAGTTCACGGAGGGTGTGATCGCGGCTCGCAGGCTAATTGTAAACACGCGGGGAAGAAATCCCTGCTGTTTACATCAATACGGCGCTGCAGCGCCGTAAAGGAGATCGGCGATCCCCAGCCTCTGATTGGCCGGGGATCGCCGGCATTTGATAGGCTGATTTCCGTCCTGCGCAGCCTATAGGGAAAGGTAGAGGGAGGGAGAGAAAGGGAGGGCGGAAATCGCTGCGGAGGGGGGCTTTGAGGTGCCCCCCCCCCCCCCCGCTCGGCCACACGGAGCGGCTGCGATCAGACCCCCCCAGCAGGTCATTCCCATAGTGGGGGGAAAAAAAAGGGGGGGGGGAGGTTGTCCGCGGCGCGACGAATAGCGGCAGATCGGCGGGTAGCGGCGGCGATCGCATTGCACACGCAGCTAGCAAAGTGCTAGCTGCGTGTAGCAAAAAAAAAAAAAAATTATGCAAATCGGCCCAGCAGCGCCTGAGCGGTGCCTTCCGGTGGCATAGCCCGAGCTCAGCTCGGGCTTACCGCCAGGAAGGTTAATGAAATGATAACAACTAACTGTCATGAATCCAGTGTGTGCACAGCGGCCCCTTGGTATCTCCCGACAACTCAGCCAGCGATCAGCCTGGTGGAGAGAGCATTGTTCTCCCCTCTCACCCCGGCCACTGTGTGATGTCACACACGTGCCGCTCCTCCAGCCCTCAGCCCCCCTGCATAGTAACAGAACATGTCACTAGCATGCAGGCTAGCAATGCATCTTTAGAACCTCAGCCCTGCTGGATGGCAAACAAGTCTCATCTTTCACTTGCATGTAAAAAATAATAATGATTAAATGGGGCAGTTTTGGATTGGCTCATTGTCCAGTCCTTTTGGTCGGACTGGCAGGCTTGGGCCTCTGGTATTTTTACTTTCCGGGTCACACTCACTAACTCTCAGACACTTTTATTTGTCCCTAATCCTGGGTTTTCATGGCTGTTCCAAAAGCTTTATAAATATTTACTCCTTGTAACGATTGGTGTCAGCGAGAACAGATTTCTCTGATTATGTGTGATCTGCAGAATCACCAATAATACTGGTATAGCCAGAAACAGGACAACCAATGTAAGGTAGGTGTTTGGTGCAACAGTAATGATAGTGATACTCGCTTTCCCAGAGGAGCTGGGAGATAGGAATATCTCTATTTAACACAGGAATACAAATTCCAGCAAGCTGGAGATACAGACAAAAGTGAGATAGTTCACCCGAGGAGCGGGTAGAATTAGGTTTAAACAAGCGTACTGATCACCAGAGGAGAGGGCGATTCAGACTGTAGTGTAGCCACTATCACCTGAGGGGCAGGTAGAAAGGATAGTACTGTAGTGACTATTCACCTGAGGAGCAGGTGATTCAGACTGTACTGCAGCTACTGACCACCTGAGGAGCAGGTGATTTCAGACTGTACTGCAGCTAGTAATCTCCTGAGGAGCAGGTGATTCAGGCTGTACTGCAGCTACTGACCACCTGAGGGGCAGGTGATTCAGATAGTACTGCAGCTAGTATTCACCTGTGAAGCAGGTGATGCTAGCAGAGGATCCCTCACCAGTGACTAGGCTCACTGGTGAGGACAGGAGAGTCAGACAAGCAGGTTTGGCAACGAGCGGACAGATACGGTACAGAGACAGAAAGCTAGATCAGAGTAGTGTGACAGAAAGCTAGATCAGAGTAGTGTTTCAGGCAGAGTCGGCAACTATATCAGATAGGCAAAGGTACAGGATCAGTAAACAGAAGAGTAGTCAGGCTAGCAGAAGGTCATAACAAATAATACAATTTAATTAGTACTTTAAGCTATCAACAGAATCTGACTAAGTGTGGATCCCCAGCTCCTGCTGGTTCTAGCACACTTTGGGATCTGACTAGGTCTGAGTGCTAACACGTAGCATTTGCAACAGCAGACGCGGAGCAACTGAATGACCTGTCCTATATATACTGCAAGCGCTCCACAGCGCCGCCCCAGTCACTCAGCCAATCCGGAGCATAGCTGGAGTCAGCTGATCGCCTGATCAGCTGACTCCCCTTCTAGTTGCATAAAGGTCCTGTCGCCTGGCGAGCGCGTAGCCCTTAGTCTATGAGCAATAGAAGGACCAGGCAAAGCACCAGCGTGTAACTGCGCGGCGGAGACCGCCAGCTGCGACGCGAAGATAGCCGCCATGCCGCTTGCTGTTGCGGCCGTATCTCCGCTATCCATTACACTCCTAGCTGCAAATTTGGGTTATAGTGTGTTTTTAAAAATGAAAATGGATCAAAAAGCCCTCTGCAGTGTGGCTCTGCCCTAACACAGTATACTCTTTCAAATTGTATGACTCACTTAATTTAACTATTCCAAACTAAATAAAGTAAACATTTTTAATTGGAAAAGCACAAAATGTTTAGTTAGAAGAGCTCACAAATAAATTGCTGGGTTCAGTTTGTTTTAATTAGTTTATAAAATTAATACATTTGTTTTAAATATAAGTTGTAGTAATGCATGTTTTATAGTTTAATTAAATTAAAAACTGTATGGAAAATGCTGCCTAATTTTTTATTTTTGATCCAACACTTTTTTTTTTTACAATTCATTCATTCACCCTTAAAGGGGAACTGAAGTAAGAGGTATACGGAGGCTGCCATATTTATTTCCTTTTAATCAATACCAGTTGCCTGGCAGCCCTGCTGGTCTATTTCTCTGCAGTAGTATTTGAATAACACCAGAAACAAGCATGCAGCTAGTCTTGTCAGCTCTGACTTTAAAGTCTAAAAACACCTGATCTGCTGCATGCTTGTTCAGGGGCTATGGCTAATAGTATTAGAGGCAGAGGATCAGCAGGGCTACCAGGCAACTGGTATTGCTTAAAAGGAAATAAATATGGCAGCCTCTGTATACCTCTTGCTTCAGTTCCCCTTTAAAGGGATACACACACACATATTGTTTGATGGTTACATTGCTTCTATCTGCAGACACACATGGTAGATTATAACTTTAGGGATGGTCAAATAGTGCTGAGATGATACCGGATTATACAAATTCTATATGAAATGTATGCAGCTTGAAAACGTACCAATTGTATTTCCACTAATGCCCTTTGACTTTGACCATAGCAAACAGCTAGACAGGAACCAACAAGTTTTACAGAGTTATATCTGTTTTAACAGTGGTGAGACACCTAGTGGCTGAACTGACATATTGCCACAGATATGGTTGGCATATTCTGTAATTTGTTTAAGCTGTAGTCCTGTTTCAAAGTCTATCTTTAGTCCTAAATTTCACTGCAGATAAAGTTATGTCTAAGCTTTATTCACAGACATGATTCTTTACAGAGCAGAGCAGCAATGTTGTTCATAAAAATATAATCTCTCTAATCTCCAGTGTCTGTGAGGTTGACAGCAATACCTGAGTGTTTGACCTTGTTCTGACCCTCTAGTGTAAGCAAATGTCTGTCAGGAAGGCTACCAAGATAACTGTGTCAGATATAAACAAAAGGAAAAACTTGGCATCAAAGCAGTACTTAGTTATCAAAGTAGTAAACGGATCATTTAAAGGAAAGCAGAGTTCCAGAAAGTAAAAATTTTAATACATACCTGGGGTTTCCTCCATGGGGTTTCCTTGATGGAAGAGAATTGCTTTCTTTGCGTATCTCTCCAGCAGCCGCTGGAGAGATATGTAGTGGGTGCACTTCGCTTGCGCAGAATGGCTGCGACTGACAGAAGAAGTGCAGGGACCCGATACCGAAGCTGCAGACAGCGGAGTGCGGTGGCGTAGGAGTGATCCAAACTTATGGGGCTGGAGGAAGCCCCAGGTATGTATTAAAATTTTTACTTTCTGGGGTTCTGGCACACTTTAAGGAAATCCCCAACACCCAAAACAGTAATGAACATTGGAGGAAAGGATCTCACTAAACAGAATTTTTATGGAATGCAAAATATTATTGGATTTTCAGACTGTACTTAACTTATAATCATTAGCTTTTACTGATCATTTATAATAAGACATGACATAAATCTGATATAAACAGGGATACATGGACATTCTTGTATACAGCAAAAGTTCCCGTTATTCAGAACTCAGGAAAAGGCTCTCAATGATCCCTTTTCTGTGTGGTGGACACATGCAGTCAACAATGGTACAGAGAGCATAAAGCATTTTTTCTCCATGCCCTTAGTTGTCAGTCTCTCAAACTCTCCCCCATGGGGCTCCCTGTGGATTCTTGGCCTCCCTGTGGGTGCGTCTCTTGCAGGGTCTATTGTTACGCCACTGCACACTATTGTGAAGAGGTGCTTGGCTTCCTGACCTAAACACAAGCGTTTGCTTCAGTTACTGCCTGAGGAAGCAGGATTGGACCTGCAAAATGCGTTGCACTGTCGAGTAATTGATAAATGTACAGTATTGTTGACTTAATTAACAGAATCTGTGTCTACTTTGAGGAGGTAAGTCCACACCATTACCTCCTCCTTTAAACGTTTTTTTAACATAATCTATCCTGCATTGGCACCTCTGTTCAAACTATCAGTTTATAGAGTTGGGCCGAACCTCCGATTTTAGGTTCGCGAACCGGGTTCGCGAACTTCCGCGGAACGTTCGGTTCGCGGAAAAGTTCGCGAACCGCAATAGACTTCAATGGGGAGGCGAACTTTGGAAAAAAAAATTCTGCTGGCCACAAAAGTGATGGAAAAGATGTTTCAAGGGGTCTAACACCTGGAGGGGGGCATGGCGGAGTGGGATACACGCCAAAAATCCCCGGGAAAAATCTGGATTTGACGCAAAGCAGCGTTTTAAGGGCAGAAATCACATTGAATGCTAAATGACAGGCCTAAAGTGCTTTAAAACATCTTGCATGTGTATACATCAATCAGGTAGTGTAATTAAGGTACTGCTTCACACTGACACACCAAACTCACCGTGTAACGCACCGCAAACAGCTGTTTGTGTAGTGACGGCCGTGCTGGACTGGTGCGCACCATGGCGAGAGTGCAGGTTTTGGTGGCTTTACAGCCCATATGGTCGCCTGGCTGATGTAGCTGAATGACAGAACAGTGACTGTCCAGCTGATTAAATTTGGTCTGACCACAAAGAAGCAACGACCTTATTATCTTTTGTGTGCCCCCCGAGACACTCATCTAGGCGCCGGTCATTGCTTCATTGTGATACACAAGCCCCTTCACCACGGCAAGGTAATGATCACGAAGGGGAATGGGCGCATGTACATGCCTTTTCTTTTGTTGTTCACTGAACAGGTATGCAGTGGTGGGTTCACAGAACAGGTATGCAGTGGTGGGTTCACAGAACAGGTATGCAGTGGCGGGTTCACTGAACAGGTATGCAGTGGCAGGTTCACTGAACAGGTATGCAGTGGCAGGTTCACTGAACAGGTATGCAGTGGCGGGTTCACAGAACAGGTATGCAGTGGTGGGTTCACTGAACAGGTATACAGTGGCGGGTCCACTAAACAGAACAGGTATGCAGTGGTGGGTTCACTGAACACAACAGGTATGCAGTGGTGGGTTCACTGAACAGGTATGCAGTGGTGGGTTCACAGAACAGGTATGCAGTGGTGGGTTCACAGAACAGGTATGCAGTGGTGGGTTCACAGAACAGGTATGCAGTGGCAGGTTCACTGAACAGGTATGCAGTGGTGGGTTCACTGAACAGGTATGCAGTGGTGGGTTCACTGAACAGGTATGCAGTGGTGGGTTCACTGAACAGGTATGCAGTGGTGGGTTCACTGAACAGGTATGCAGTGGTGGGTTCACAGAACAGGTATGCAGCCAGGAACAAGCTAAGCCTAACTAATCTTTCCCTATGAGAGACAGTCTGCAGCAGCTCGCCCTACTCTCACTAATGCAGGCACACGAGTGACCGTAATGGCCGCCGCTGCCTGCCTTATATAAGGGGGGGTGGGGCTCCAGGGGCTAGTGTAACCTAATTGGCTACACTGGGCCTGCTGACTGTGATGTAGAGGGTCAAAGTTGACCCTCCATGGTGCATTATGGGGCGAACCGAACTTCCGCAAACGTTCGCCTGCGGGACGCGAACCACGGAAGTTCGCATGGAACCGTTCGCAGGCGAACCGTTCGGCCCAACTCTATCAGTTTATTGCTAAGTCCACCCTAGGTGGAGGGGTGTTACCTCTCTCTTTCCGATCTACAGAGAGTGACTTCTTATACCGAGTGGAGTCCGTTCTAATCTCCCCACCTGCCTACATAGGCCTCAATTCACGGAGCTTTATCAAACACTTTATCAAACGTTGAGGTAAATTATCAAACGTTTGATAAAGTGTTTGATTAAGCTCCGTGAATTGAGGCCATAGTGATCGCCTAATTGGTAACCCTTGTTTGTGAGTAGATTACATTTGTGTTCACATAGCCCCCCATATTACATCTCAGCATACTATGCTGTATTGTGAGACTTTAATCAAGCAGAAATGTGTACAGTACTCCTGCAAAACTGTCACATTTGTTACTTAACACACAAGATGATCTAATTTGATGTGTATTATTTGTGATATTTTTGTTTTTTATTCAATGTATGTGTCATGTTTATGGTGCATGATTACTAGAAGCCAATGGTTTATGATGTGTACAGTCTGTGAATCTAATACTGTTTAGTATACACTCAAAAGTAGTGAGGAGCTCAAATTTTCACATTAAAATTTACATTTTGAGACAACTTATGGTATATTTTTTGCAAAAATATGAGTTTTTTGCAGGATGGATATTTTAGCAAAAATGAAAAAGTGCGGTTTTTTTTTTGTTCCCAATGACTTTAGGACACTTTTTTAAAACTTTTTTTATTTTTGCGTATATTTTCAAACTTTTGCAAAATGATTGTTTTCTGTTGAGCCTTCCAGGTAATATGGGTGCCCGTGGCACTTCATTAAAGTGGGCGCTGCATAAAAGACATCTTGTAATCTTCATTAACATCCTTTTTTTTGTTTGTTTTAAGTGGACCTGAACTCTTGCCTAGGACAGAAGGAAAACAGAGAGAAATGCACCCTGTATGCATTTAGAGATTTTATCCAGTCCAATTCCCCCTCATCTGTGACTAATCACCACTGTAATGTGGTCCCCCAGCTGTGCCAGCTGGCTGCCTCAGCAGAGCAGCTAATTTGTAAACACAGGATGTTAACCCTAGGTCTGCTTCCATGAAAGCAGGAAGTAGACACACTGCAGCTTTATTGCAGGATTTGTAATAAAGAAATGTATTTCATTAACGGTTATTTTGCTGTTGCTTACCTTTTAGAGCAGAGAGTTCAGGTTCCGCTTTAAGTAATATGTATACCATGACTAATAACGCTTGTAAAACTTTTGCTGCTTCTCACCGGGGAAGAAATAGACACATTTGAACTTGTGACCTGTAAGATAAGAGCCTCTTAATTCTTGTTGGAGTGTAAAACTGGTATGTTGGAAAGATTGACTGTGGGCCCCTGGAATAGAATTTAATCAACACAATAAATAGGTCTAATCAAGAAATCTATAGCATTAACGGAAAAGTACTGGTGCGTGCAATGTTCCCGGGCTCAGCTGATTTGTCTGAACCTTTACAGGAGATGAAAAAAAATCAGCTCAACAAATCAACGCAAGACGTTTTTCTGTAGATTGTTTTTTTCTTCACCCCGTACTCCCCCCCCCCGTGAAGATGTAAAAGTGTAACTTTAACAAAAAAAGGAATTAAAAAATACATTCAATGTGAGAGTTTGATTTGTTCTGGAATTAATTGTTTGAGGCTCCCCTGTAAACGTCTTCACTGCCTGATTTAAGGCTGCTTTCACAGTGGAATGTTACAGGCGCACGTTAGAGCAGCCTGTAATGCACCCCAACTCACAGCAATGAAAAATCAATGGGCTGTTTACAGTGCCCACGTTGCGTCACATTGTAACGCAGCACGTCTACATAACGTACTGCATGCAGTACTTTACATGCGGCCAAGCCGCGTTAGACTGTTTGCACATGCTCAGTAGGGTTTTTTTTTTTCATTTTATGGGCGGAGAGGAGGCGGGGAGAGGCCGCTACGTAGCCAGGCACATGGCTACTTATTATTCACTGCAATTGCAGTGTTTACATCCTGGAGCGGTTGCGGATTGGCTGGCGGGACCACGTGATGCGGAGAGCTCCGCTCACGTGGTCTCCGCAGTGCCTCCGACAGAGCAGGCGCACCAAGAGCTGCTTGTAACGCGGCTCTTGGTAGCATCCTGCTCCAACACCACCAGGCGTTGCGTTAGGGGCACGTTATGTGCCCTGTAACGTCCCCTAAACGCAAGGTCCTGGTGTGTAAGTAGCCTAAAGGCCAGCTGAAGTGAGAGGGATATGGAGGCTCCCATATTTATTTCCTTGCAAGTAATACCAGTTGCCTGGCAGTCCTGCTGATCCTGTGTCTCTAATACTTTCATCCATAGCCCCTGAACAAGCACGCAGCAGATCAGGTGTTTCTGACATTATTGTCAGATCTGGCCAGATTAGCTGCATGATTGTTTCTGGTGTGATTCAGACACTTCTGCAGCCAAATAGATCAGCGGGGCTGACAGGCAACTGGTATTGTTTAAAAGGAAATAAATATGGCAGCCTCCATATACCTCTCACTTCAGCTGTATTCTCACCATAAAAATCAAATTTCAACAGCAACTGGTCTGAGTGTATCAAGTGATAAAGATGCTAATCCTGCATTCAAAACTTGCAAAAAACTTTTTCTGCTGTTATGGTTTGTAGTTATCACATACTTTAGGAGCACTGGCCCTAGTGCCAAACGGGCACTGTTTGGCTGCAGAAGTGCCAAAGAGTTGAATGCTGGGAGTTCATTTATCTATAATATATTCCTCCTCTTCCATTTATTTCCCTGCCTAGCTGCTTATCAGAAACTCCCTCTGATTACTTGTGTTTACAAGCAAGACTGAGGTGACTCAGTGATTGGATGTGTAAATAAAAAGGCAGTGCAGTTGTTAGTATACACCTCAGTGGGAGTGTCTGAAGACTCTGGGAGGAGGGCAGCTAATGAATACACAATTAGCAAGAGAAGGGGGGGGGGGGGGGGGACAAGAGTCAGGGAGGATATGATGTCAGCATTAGCTTGGCAAGATGGACACTGCCTAGAATAGGATTTTTTGCTTTTCCGTTATAAAATTCACAGGAATCATTATGTGGATAGCACAATACATCTGTTATGTAAGTAGAAGTAGTATTTATCTACTTATATATGTGTTTTTTATTTCTAGGTTAGCATGGGTGTGGTTTGTTCTTTAAGGTCCATACAGACACCCAATCTCAGGTTGACTTTATTCATTAACTGACAAAGGTAAACCCTTGATGAGCCTACCGCACCTCTCACATTAAAGCGGAATTGTCTCCATAAAAATCAAATTTCAACAGCAACTGGTCTGAGTGTATTAAGTGATAAAGATGCTAATCCTGCATTCAAAACTTGCAAAACTTTTTTCTGCTGTTATGGTTTGTAGTTATCACATACTTTAGGAGCACTGGCCCTAGTGCCAAACAGTGCCAAAGAGTTGAATGCTGGGAGTTCTTTTTATCTATAATATATACCTCCTGTTCCATTTCCCTATCTAGCTGCTTATCAGAAAAACCCTCTGATTACTTGTGTTTACAAGCAAGACTGAGGTGACTCAGTGATTGGATGTGTAAATTTAAAAAATAGACAGTGCAGTTGTTAGTATACACCTCAGTGGGAGGGTCTGAAGACGCTGGGAGGAAGGCAGCTAATGAATACACAATGAGCAACAGAAGGGAGGAGGGAACAAGAGTCAGAGAGGATATGATGTCAGCATTAGCTTGGCAAGATGGCCACTGCCTAGAATAGGATTTTCCGCTTTTCCTTTATAAATTTACAGGAATCATTACATGGGTAGCACAATACATCTGTTATGTAAGTAGAAGTAGTATTTATCTACTTATATATGTGTTTTTTTATTTTTAGGTTAGTATGGGTGTCGCTTGTTCTTTAATGAGCAGCCAGAAATACAGACACAGACTGCAGCTGGGGCCTGTGTGTAGCACGGTTTGCCAAGCCCCAGATTCATTTGGGCCCCATACAGCAGTCCCCCCTGTGATGTCTTGAAGGCGGCCCTGGTTGTAGCACTTTTGTGTTGCTTGAACCCAGTATAGCAATTGTGATTTTTTTTTTATTTATATATTTACTTTCTCCATCTTGCTTCTTCCTTGTAATGTATACTTGCCTTCATGGTCCAGACTGCCTCCACTAAGGGACATTATAAATGGACATTTCTGTCTCGGAGCAAATTACAGTTTAATAAGATTAATGTCAGAATGTGACGGGACAATGAAATTTCAGCCACCTTCCATTGTCTATGATGTTGATGTCTGTATAATTGCAATTATATTAAATCATTACAGAACCTCTCAGACTGCAATTTTGTGGACATACGGGAAGCTAGACATCACATATTACTTTCCTGGTAGTCACTCCGCAAGCGTCCAGTAACCCAATTTGACTTCAGGCTCTCCTGGGCAATTTATATTTATGACTAGCTAAAAATGGAAACATCTTTTGCAGACCCGTAAAGATGCTGATAAGTTAGCAGCACTCCCTGGAACTGATTCATCAAAATCAATGCAAGCAAAACTGGCACAAAAATAGAGACGGGTCAAGGATTCTTATTGGTTGAGCCATTGCAACAGGTTTGCCAAAAGGTTCTGCTCCGATTATTAGGCGCCTTTAACCCTTTAGCAGCCAATTTATTTAGTGGTTTGCAAGTGCTCCAGGCCAATTGGTTTTAGCATATTTTTTTATTTTATTTGTTACATTTTCTTGCTTCTAATTAGTACTACTGTAATGTGTCTTTACAACCGCTTGTCACTAGGGCAGAGTGCACTTGTCACTTAGAGGCAGAGGATCAGCAGGACAGCCAGGCAACTGGTATTGCTTAAAAGGAAATAAATATGGCAGCCTCCATATCCCTCTCGCTTCAGTTGTCCTTTAGGCTGCTTTCACAGTGGGACGTTACAGGCGCACGTTGAAGCAGCCAGTAACGCAGCCCACCGCACATTAATGAAAAATTAATGTGTTGTTCACAGTGCCCACGTTGCGTTACATTGTAACGCTGCACGTTCTGGGAAAGTGCAGCATGCTGTGCGTTATACTGGGCTTTAGCTGCGTTAGACTGCTTGCACATGCTCAGTGACTAGCCACATGGCTAATTAATATTCACTGCACTGTGGTAACAAAACCTGGACTCATAGTGTTGACCGGATCATGAATGAATCGTTCATTTGATCCGGATTTTTTTTGTGAGTCGAATCATCCTGATCATCACAATGAACAATTTGGTTCACAGTGGATGTCTGTCTGGAAGAAACAGGAACATACAGAATGTACAGTGCAGGGAGATGTTTTTTTATTAGGAAAACTATGACATACAGCATACATGACAAATAATAAATAAATTAAAAGTATGCCATCCAATATAAACTCAAAATTCACATGAGTTTCTTCAATAACAGAAAATGCATAAGTATGCTCTTAAGAATAAACAAGAAAAATGCCATCAGATAACCAGGTATACGTATCAACCACTGCTGAGGAGGTAGCACTCACACCACACTCATACTGATGAGACACCCAGACAAAAAAAAGAAAAATAAAACCATATAACATGAACAACCACCAAAAAGACAAATGACAACACCCACACTACAACAATCGTACCCACAAAAAAGGAAAAAAAAAAAAAAAAAAAAGAGAGAAGAAATAAAATACACGACATACACCACCACCAAAAGTGAAGAGGACAACACCCACATTACACCATGCATACACGCATCCATACAGTTGGGACTTTTACGCTCAAAGACTCAGGATATAAGTTCCAGCTTGAAATACACAAGACTAAAGATCACAACAGACAAGACAAAAAAGAAAACAAAACAACCAGACAAGACATAAGCCTCACCTACAAATAAAAGGAAGCACAAAGGGACAACTCCCTTTGTGCCTGCGGCCAGACTCAAAAAATGCAATATAAGGAAAAAAATCTAAGGTGAAAAGAAAGAGATAGGCCTCCAACACTCAGGAGAGGTTCCACCAGCTCAAGGAGGCTTGATGTTCTGCCACCCCAGAACCCAAGCTCCTCTCCCCAGTTTCTTCCTCTCCAAGAACCGAATGGTCCCCACCTCACCCAGAATGTTGCTCACCACCACCTGGACAGGCAAGTCTTTCTTTCAAATAGTTAAGTCACACCGTGCCAACCATGTGTGTCTCCTAACCACTAAGCTGACTACATATAACGTGCACAAATCAAAGCCCTGGCGCTGGTTGAACGCTCCATCAGTGCTGGGCCGAAATTACGCATGAGCGTAATTACGCATCGTAATTCAATGTAAATTTACGCGTAACTTACGGTCTTACGCGTAATTATTTACGCGTAAGACCGTAAGTGGTATCGTAATTACACTGTCTACCGTAATTGCTAGGCATGCGTAATTTTACGAACACTTACGCGTAATTTTACGCGTAATTACTAACGTAAAATCTCCCATTTTCTAAGAGTAGCCAATCAGTCAACATCCTAAGCAACCAATAGTATCTTCTCCCGCCCTTCATTATAAGCGTACGTTTTGATGCATACGAATGATATGTATGCAATAACTGTCACATTGACGGCTATTGCGTACATATCGTCCGCATGCGTCCAAAAATACGCATTAATGGTCATTACGGCACTACGCGTAACATCGTAGTGTAAGCGCCTTCATTACGGTATCCTTACGCGTAATTGCGTAAGTTTACGCGTAATTACAGTGATGTACCGTAGATAATTTCCTACGCCGTAACCGTAATTGCGTAATGCGTAATAGCGTAAAATTACGCGTAATGATCCGTAAGCGTAGATTTTTCCATTACGAGCAGCACTGCGCTCCATACGCCCACTCAGCATAACTAAGATGCTCCAGAAATGGAATACCTAGAGCCCTCCCCACCTGTTTGTACACCTCTACGTTGAAGGGGCATGACATCAGGAAATGGTCCATGTCCTCCTCAACAGCGCACCCCTGTCGAGGACAAACCCGGTCCGCCACATCCCGACACTTCATGTTCCCCCCAACGTAAAGCTTGCCCTGGAAGGTAAGCCAGGCGATGTCCCACAATTTGTTCGGCACTCGCGGCGAATTAAGTAATCGCAAGCCCTCCTGCAAAATTGTGCCTGGGCAATCCCTTAAGGCCAGTGAGTCAGGATAGTAGGAGTCCACCAACCTAGTCAAGAGGACCTTCCTCTCAACCGATCTGATGTCCTCCACCGTCAATCCCCACTGCAGTAGTTTTTTCATGCAAGGCATAACATAGGCCGGAAGGTAGCCGTGACGTGCTCTCAGATTTTTCACTGGGCCACCGCTCTTCCATTCCCCAAGGAAAGGCTCACACCAAGTCTGAAAGATACCTACCCAACTGGGCGGGCTCTTTTTGCCAACAAGCTACCAAGATTGTATTTGATAAAGATCAGAGAGAAAAAAACAATCGGGTTGACCATACCTAGGCCACCCTCCCGCCTAGTTTTGTAGGTAATGTTCCTACGCACATGGTTTAGCCTGTTTCCCCATAACATCAGGAAAAACAGGCTATTGACCCTGGTGTACAGAGATGCTGGCAAAATCGCAACATAGCTGACATACAACATTTTTGGAACCAGATAGATCTTGATCAAGTCAACCCTTTCCCTAAGGGTCAAATTCCAACCCTTCCAACGAGTCACTTTAGTGTTGACATCGTTCAGTTTGCATTCCCAATTTCGCAGGCCGTAGTCGCCTGGGCCGAATTTGATGCCAAGGATCTTGATTTCCTCCTGAGGCACGGGAAAGGAACCGGGAAGCACAAAGGACTTTTCAGCTTTGCCCATCCAGAAAGTTTCACACTTATCTGGATTGATCTTTGAACCAGATGCCAATGAGTACCGGGAGATCTCTTCAGCAACCACCAACGTCTCCTCCGCTTTAGAGATCACCACGGTGACATCATCGGCATAAGCCACCACCTTCAGAGATGAGACACCAGAGATGCCCACCGGAACCCCACCAAGCGCGCTGCCCTCTAGCCTTCTCACGAAGGGGTCGATGGCAAACACGTATAGTAGAGAACTCAGCGGACAACCCTGGCGGACCCCCGAGCTCACCTCAAAAGGCTGGCCGACCCATCCATTGATGAGCATGAAGCTCTCAGCCTCTTTGTACAAAGTTTGTAACCAATTCACAAACCCACCCTGCAAACCGTATACACTAAGTAACCGCCACAGGTACTTGTGGTTGACTCGATCAAAAGCCTTAGACTGGTCCAATGTCAGCAGGAACTTTCCCCAGCCTTCAGCCCTGCAGCGTTCCAGGAGCTCCCGGACAGCTAACAGCGCTGAGAGCATACTCCTGCCCGAAACGGCACAGTGCTGATGGCGGGAAAGAACATCTGTTACCTGGGACAATTGCCAGAACAAAATCTTTGCCAGGATCTTCCTGTCGATGTTGAGAAGGCTGATGGGATGCCAGTTCTCAATCATCTCAGGGTCACGCCCTTTTGACAACAAGATCACTGCAGATTGTCTCATGGAGGGCGGTAACTGGCCCTCAGCGAGACAGTCATTGAATGTACCGGCCAATTGAGGGGCCAAGATAGACGTGAAAACCTTATAAAATTCGGCCGTCAGTCCATCTGGCCCTCAGGGCCGGATTTCTGGCAAGGCCACATAGGCCATGGCCTAGGGCACCAGAAATTTAGGGGCGGCTCAGTGAGGGGCAGTAAAGCTGTTCTATGCAGCCATCCCTATCTACAAGGACAGCTTTAACCTTTGAACTCTCTGTCCTGTACTTGTGTCGTCCCTGCAAGTCATGTAAGCTCTATTCTGCAGGTACACTTCAACTTAACTCTCATGGTGACACAATGAGTCCATCATTAATGAGATGGCAAACATAACATAAAAGTTGTTAAGGAAAATATAACTTATAATCTATATGCGTATTACTGAAATAGCTATTGTCTGTGACATCCAATGATGTAAGTAGAATTCTCATTGGGGCATACAGAGATAACAACCATACAGACCATTATTTGGCCTTGGGCGGTAAAAAGTACAAATCCGGCCCTGCTGGCCCTGGAGTTTTTTTGGGCGCGAGACCACCAATGGCCCTCGCTACTTCATCTACAGTGATCTCAGTTGTCAAGTCTATGGCAGAAACATCCACATCTCCCAGACCTGGTATGGAGGCCAAGAAGTCTTCCATCCTCGCCTGGTCAAGTGGCTTCTCCCCAAGCAGATCAGCGTAAAACTCTCTAGCGATGGATAGGATCTCCGACCTGGACTTTGCCAGAGACCCCGAACCATCCCTGAGACCGTGGACCGTCTTAAGCACTGAACTTTGTTTGAAACTCTGGTAAGGATCAGGCGAGTGGTATTTACCATGATCCCTTTCCAGAGTCAAAGAAGCCAACCGATCATACTGCTGCTGCTTGAGGCGAAGTTTGACCTCAGAGATCTCCCCCGGATCTCCGCCCTCAGAAACGAGTATGTTCAACTTCTCCCTTAGGTGTTGGTAAGCGCGATTTCTATCAACACTTCTACGGAACGCTAGACCCTTGAAAAATCTGGCAACACGTTTTTTGACCTCTTCCCACCACTCAGACCTATTGTTAAAGCAGTCCAGGATGGAAACCTGTGCTTGAAAAAACTCCTCAAAGGATTGTCTCACCTCATCTTCCAGTAGCAGGGACGAATTCATCCTCCAAATACCCCTACCTCTGGGAGGAGCATCTGAAGCATTCAAGCCCACCGACAGAATAAGGTGATCAGAGAACTCCACCGCCAACAACTTGGGAGTTGAAGTGATGAGGCTCTCTGAAACAAAAAACCTATCTATCCTAGACCTACTACTACCTCTATAAGAGGTGAACCCCGTGAGATTTGGTGAATGGCGAATGTGCACATCCACCAAATCAGCCTCATCAACTAATCTAGCTAAATACCTACTATCAACACCTACCTGGACCTGGGCGCTTGCCCTGTCCTTGGCCCTAGTGACGGTGTTAAAATCACCACCCAGGATCACAGGATAGGTGGAAAAAAGGAATGGCCTGACCTGTGTGAAAAGGCGCTTCCTCTCCCCTTTAGACTTGGGGTGGGCATAGATGTTTATAAGCCTGAGGTCCTGCCCCCTCACACAGACGTCCAAGACCAGGCACCTACCCATCTCCACCTCAATTACTCGCCGACATGTTACCATCTCGGCCCTAAAAAGGAACGCCACACCACTACCAGGCTCCCCCGCAAGAGACCAAAAACTCGGACCGGCCAACCAGTCCCTCTCAGCAGACCATAGGTCAGCCAGAGAGGTGAGCCTGGTCTCCTGCAGGAAAAAAATATCAGCCTCAAGGCTAGCCAAAATCGAAAAAGCCAATTTTCGAGCTCTGGGAATTTTGATGCTGGCAACATTGATTGTCGCCAACATGAGTGGTGGGGGAACAGCCATCAGAATAATTTAGGCTTCCCTTTGTACTTCCTTACACATAGACAATAAACTGAAATCAAAAGACAACATCAACAAGAAAAGAAAAGACATGAACACAAAATACACTACTCCCTCAGACAGTATCTGCCCCTGCTACCACCATGTCCTCCTCCTCGGATGAGAGGGGACCGGAAGCTAGGATTTCATACCGGTTCGAAATCCTGACCCCTTGCCTCTTCAAAACGAGTTGTTCCCGGTTTGACTCTCTCCTCTCTGAAGAGGAAGGCCAGGTCTTGCCACCCCTCCTCCTCTTCCTAGTTTGCAACCTCTCATCCAGGTACTTCTCCTCCTCCTCCGTTAGGTGCTCCCGGCCCCGAGGTGCCAGAGAGACCCCCGAGAAGCCAGGAGGCCCCACCGGCGGGGAGGAGGGGAGAGGAACTGACTCAGCAGAGACAGGAGGGGGGGGGATGGGGATCAGGATCAATGGGAGGGGGAGGAAGGGAGTCAGGGGAAAGGTCAGGAGGAGAGGGGGGGGGAGGAGAAGGGAGGGCAGGAAGAGGGTGGGGAGGAGGAAGGGAAAAGGAAGGTGGAGAGGAAAATGGATAGGGAATAGGAGGTGGGAGAGTTTGAGAAGAGGTAGCAGAAGGCGGCTCAGAGCCGCCCCCCTTCCCACCTCTCCTTTGAGACCTAGTGGGCCCAGGTCGCTGCGACTTGGGAGGAGAGTCTCTCCCCCCGTGAGCAGCATCCCGGATGCAAGCCGATGACCTGAGTCCAGCCCGCCCCTCAGGGGCCATGCTGGCACGAGGAGAACCAGGGGGAAGGACCACAGAGGACGGGATAACGCTGGACACAGAAACCATAGGTGCTGAAACAGGCTGGACAGAAACAACAGGGGTAGACAGAGAAACAGTCTGATTCTCCTCATCCATACGCTCCAGCATGGCCTTCCTGAGATCCTCAGGCATAGTAGTCCAAGAGACCGGGCACTCCGTGTAAGGATGTCCAAACTCAAAGCAAAAATTGCATTTGATTTTCTTACAAGAACCAGCAGAGTGCCCGAACTCCTGGCACCTACTACACCTGGGGTCGGGGCATCCACTAGCGAGATGTCCCCTCTTGCCACACCGATTACATGTCCGGGGCTGACCCGGGTAATATGTAATGATCTTATCACGCCCTATAAGGGCGGAGCGGGGAATGTGGGTGACGACTCCCTCCTTAACATGGAGCTTTATCGCCACCTCATATTCCCCCCACCATATCCCCAGGTCATCCAGGACTCGGTGTGGCGGGGACATGACATCAGCATAGTGCTGGACCCAAGTCATCAGGTCACGAACCGGGATGCTCTCATTCTGCACCACGATGTGAGCCTTTCTCTCTAGGGACTGTCTGGAGAGAGGGAGCACCGTGAAGCCATGCCACTGATTATTGACAGACTCCCTCAACCTCTCCTCCAGAAACGCCTCCATCCCATGCTGTGAGAGAAAGCTCACATCGTAATACTGAGGGGGGTCCCCTGGAGCCAGGATCGCGAACAAGTCGCATGGCTTAATCCCCAGGTCTAACAGATACCTAACAAATTCCCTCTTGTTGGGAATCGCGGAACCATGTTCCCATTTCAAACAATCTACGTTCCGTCGACCTGGGGAGTAAGCCTCTGATCCTGTCTCCAGAGGAGCCAGGACTCTCCTCCCAGAGGCCGAACTCCTAGCTGCCCTAGAATAGGACATTGGCTGTGCTGGGGTAGGACCCTGAGCCGAAGCTGCCAGAGGAACGAGAGCCCCAGGGTTATCGGCCGGCCCTAGGGCGGGAAAACCCACTCTCGTGACGCTCTCTAACTCCGGCACCCCCGGCTCAGCAGCACCCCCACCAACACCCGCTTCAGCCTCCCTATTGCAGACAGCCTTGTCACTCCTAGCCGTATCAACCCTCCCACTGGGGACCTCAATGGCACCAACATCCACAGTGGAACCAGGGGGGGGGAGGGGGCTTGTATCTGGGAGCATTAGGGCCCAACCCGAAAATGGTTGTCCTCGAAATCTGTTTGCCCTCAAAATCAAATCTCTTGATTGTCTCATTTTCTACCAACACCCTCTTTCCCTCAGCCCTAAATTCCATTTGAAAACCACAATCGGGGTTACCCATGCCCACCAGATGCAAGCCCGAGTAATTGCCCCCTGGTTCCACCGCTTGGATCACCGCCTCATGGATGTGCTCATCAATGACAATTAACCTGCTTTTCTCTAGCCTGAAGGTCAAGTCCATGGTCTTGAACTCCGTGACTATGTCACTCTCAACCACAGGGGGGGGGGGGGGGGGGGGATCTATATGCTTCTTTTTTCCTTTTTTCTTTTTCTTCTTTTTCTTTTTCTCCTCATCAGTTGAATCCCCCTCTGACTCAGATAGAGAAAACAAATTCCTTTCAAAGAGGATGTCTAAAGAACTTGTTTTCATTCTCCTCCTGGCTTCCTCATTCCCCTGCACTAGCAGGATATCACCACCTTCCTGTTCCTGAAAGAAGGATTTCCCTTTCCCTTGCAGGATCCCCCCTTCACCGGCACCCACTTTTCCTTGCCCCCCCCCCCCCCCCCCCCCTGTATCAGAAGGCACCAACACCACACCCCCACCCTCATCACTATCTTTCCCCCCCTTCCTCCATGGAAGACAAGTCCATCTCTTCAACAATTATTTGGCTGACAGTATCACACTTCCCTCCAATCTCCAACCTCACTGTCTTGCTGATTCTATTTCTCCCTGTTATAAACTGTTCTAATCACCTTGCTTCGACACCATCGTCTCACAGACTGTGAGATCACTTGACTCTCCACACCGCAAACAGGATATAGACTTTCTCAGGCTTCTTCAATGTTTACGTTATTTATTCAGGAAACAGGAATACAGATAGATACATTCATCATATCCTAGCTATGCCAATCTTCATGTTGCGTTACAAGCTCGTGATTAGACTCCCTGCTGAAGTCTATCAGGTACCTTCTTCCTAACTACGTTACACTAAACTACCTATGTACAGCATACATTATATCAGATTACAGAAAGGAAGAACATGCTTAGAAGTCGTCCCAGTCAGCCTTGCTAGCTAGTGCGGAAGGAAGAAGCAGAAGCAGAAGCAGAAGTGAGCTCTCGTAGCTCCCTCAGCCTTTAATACTGACTAGGAAAGAGTTAAATATGACATCATCTTCGCCACCCCCTAGACCAGATTATTGGTGGACCCACTCGTGGTGTCATCATACACACCTACTTGATTAATAATCAATGAGGCATTTGGCCTATATGCAGGACCGTGAATGTTTAGTAAATTTGGCCAATGTTTTCTGTTCCTGTGGTTGAGGTCAGAGTAGTCCGATGGCCTTCTTTTAGGAACATGTTCTCAGTATCTGCGTGTATCCTCTGCTACACGCAGACCCTGAGATGCCTCTGCCTGCATCACAAAACCTCTATTTATTTTAAAGGCATACACTGCGGACAAGCCTTTTACATAAAACTCAGGCCAAGTAACTGAGGCCTACTTAAATTATAACAATCCCCCCTAAAACGGCTTGACCTGCAGATCCCAGCGTCTGAACCTCCCAGTACCTGGTTTCTTTTCTTTTATGTTTCACTTTTCGATGTTCGTGCTCACACAACTTCTCTGCTCTAGGCGATTACCCCTGGAAGAGAGAGAGAGCAAGACCTCTTGGTCTTCCTGTAACCAGGCTCTCTGGGGAGGCCCTACTTCTAAGTCCCTCTATACCACATGCTCAGCATTTGCGTCACTTACGTATCACTCACAAACTTGCATGACCACAGAAAAGTGAAACTCGTTTGGTTGTTACAAAACGGAGCAGTGCCAGGTGCCTTCTAAAAGAGCGCCTTTATACAATCAGCTCCATCACAGGTACTACTAAACCTATACCCGTAACCCTGTATATCCCTTAATTTAAACTATTGGTTCAGGAGATTGTTTATGAGGCACCAATCTCTGGACCAGGTTAATTTGTTTTACGTAATTTTAACACGCAACCTCACCTGGATAATGATGCCTAACGTTGTCATCCCCATCCAGACGACCAGTGGGTGTAGAAAGAACTTTGGAACTGCAGAGGCCCAGTCCGAGTGTCCCTGGAACATCACCGGAACCTTTGTCCACCAGGTCAGACTGGAACTCACCTGCTCATTTTTGTGTTCTACCTCGTGAAGATCACCTGTATCATGGTGAAATCTTACCTCTAACTTAGTGTACTGTTTGTTTAACCTTTGTAACAAAATGTGGTCGTCTTGGATCAAAAAACCTGTTCCCCTTTGTCCCATGTCGTGTTCTCTTTCAGGACGGGAACTACCCGTGAAACTTTAAATTTTAGATTTCTCTTAACAATTTGAGAAACAACGTCATCCAACCTGGATGACTGGATCCAGATGGGATCTCCGCTCCCACAATATGTTCCCCTTGGAAAATCTCCCTTATCGGAACAATTATGAGAATATACCTTGAATGTATCATTAGACCTTATGTTAAAAAACCAAACCTTTCCTTCAGCCACCGGAACTATCGGTTGGGCTTCAGGGTGGATCTTTTGAATGGTAGCCTCGCATTCTGCGTTATTGAGCCTGCAGGCTTCTTCACTAAATTTGACTTGCCCCGGCCAACGCAGGTACTTCTGCAAGAATTGCCCGCATGAGGACAACTCTACTTGCTTCACCTCCCCGTCTAGCACCAAAAGAGGTTGACCTCTCAGGTCCTGGTGTAAGACACGGGTTGAGGTGGGAACTAAGGAAGTGGCGGTGCCTAAAGGAATGTTGCACCGTTTCCATTTGTTCACCCAAACATCTCGAAGCTGCCATGCAAAAGATCCTTCTCCAGAAAAATTAATATACCTCCCCTTGTCCAATCTCTCACTGACAAAATATGTCCCCAGCTGTCCTGATTGGACCTCTTCCCCCCTTATGTCCTGAGGCACACTATGTACCGGAGGTCGGGAAGACTGTACTCTCTGCAATCGTTCGATTAAGAGTACCTCTTCACTTACCCAACTATCATGAGGATAAGCTGTTGCATATGGACTGTGTAATATCGTCCCCTGTTGTGACCCGTGTGGTGTGAATGGGGTTCCCTGTGTGGGCTTTCCCTCCTCCGGGACCGCTCTCCCCACCCTCTTTGTCACCTGGAAATGTGGCTTGATCTCGATTTTTACTTCTTGTTTCGAGAACCACCCACCCTCGGCTTTCCAGCCTTTACGTGTGTATAGTTGTTTCAGAGGCACTCTCTGTTGGTAGCTCCAGAGTGTGATGTTGTCCCCCGCGTCTCTCCGGCAGGAGAATTGACGCCTCCTACTCGTTCCTCTCCAATCTGGAACCATCTCACTCTGCATAACCAAGACAAGGTACCCCTGAATCACACACTCCACCTTTTGCACGTACCCATTGTACTGCAATGTACCTTTTAACAAGTGTGGTATTAAATAGCAGATTTACACTGCCATTCAATCCCCACTACCCGCACACCTGACCCTTCAGACCTTTCACCCACATTGTGCCATGAAATTTGTCTTCTCCTGGCACAAGTGCTCTTTCCCTCCATCCCCGCTTGGTCCATCTGTGCCAAGCGGAGGGAGGTGTGAAAGGATTAGTACCTTTGTCACCCAACATTAACATGCTTGGGCCTTGCATTCTCATTAACCCCTTATTATACATGAGAATGTCCTCTCTTCGTTCTCCTAGGACGGAATGGCAACCTAGGATCACCATCAGCACGGTACTCTTCATTATAAAAGCACCACCTTGGGAAAGAAAAACATTAGCAATTGGCACTATGCTTTGCTCAGTCAGTTTTTTTAGATGTTTTCCGATCTCAGGAACCTCGGTTTTTAGTCTCTTTCCAATTTCAGGAATCTCGTGTTTTAGTCTCTTTCCAATTTCAGGAATCTCGTGTTTTAGTCTCTTTCCAATTTCAGGAATCTCGTGTTTTTCCAAACTTAGATTGGCATCTGGAACCTTTCGCTTATCCGACTGACATCTCCAGCTTTGCTGCCAGCACTGCAGCTGTCTCGATTCCATATTGCCCCCCTCCTGAAATCGAAATACAAACAAATCAATTCTTATTAATGATTTGGGATTCGCCCTGCGGCTTGTTCTCTGTACACTTGAAATTGATCAATATCTATCGTAATTGATCTCGTTGCTCTATGGTTCTCATGAACTCTGTTTACTCTTATTGGTAGATTGGAGTTAAACTTCACCCCCCTACCTCAGTACTATCCTCAGTACTTACCTGTTTACAATATGCTCCCGCGGACTTCACCTTTGGAAGCTCGCTTCACCTTTGGAAGCTCTCACCCCATTGCAGCTCACTCCACATCCCCCCTTATCTGTCCATGCGCGGCCGTCGCATGCACAGATTACGGATGCCACACCTGATGCTGCTTTGCAGGTGAGCCTGCAATGCTCTTACTCATTATCGCATTTACTTATCTAGAACTTCATCGCGATACCAGCTCTGCTAGAAGTTCTGTGTGTTGTACCCTCTGACCAATGTTTGCCGTGCCACTACCCCCAGACTTCACAAAAAAAACGGCTGCCTCCCTGTAGGAAGGAGCACTTTGCACTTAAACTACACCGGGTGCAGGGCTAAGCATACCAGCGTCGCATGCCTGTATGCAGATCCCTGAATGCCCACATGGTAGGTAGTCACATGGCAAACAGCGTACTGATACACTGTCACTCTGTACATGGCAATTCTATCATCTGTATAATTGCCCCAAGAACTGCGGTCAGTTTTTGTTCTTTGTGCTACAATTGATAGGAGCTGGAAAAAACATATTTGACCAATCAGTGGACGAAAAAAACGCACAAAAAAACAGCCCCAGCCCAGCATAGACCTCTCAGTCCAGCTCTGGCCCTGTCCACTACAAAAACCGGAAAAAAATCGCTACCACTCTGCAGCAGCGGCGACAGAAACCAGAATTGGTCAACTCCCTTTTTTCCAACTCCGGCACCCCCCTGATGCACTGTCCCCCCCTATACTCTATTGGGAACTCATGCTGCACCACCCATTAAGGTGCCCCACTTACAGGAATAATCCCGCAAGCAACTCAGTACAGACACTTTCCTGACCTGCACTGCTACGTGTGTCCCTGCACCTAGCTGGGACACTTTTCCTATCCGTGCTCCTGCTAATCTTTCAGTAATCGCTTGGCGCACGTATCCTGGCATTCCTTTCCATGGACTCAGGGAAAACCTCTGGGGAAATACTTCGAGACCCAAGACACACAGTAGCATGTCTCTGTATTTCTACCCCCCTCCCTTTCAGCTGCTCTGCCCGGAGCCGCGAGCACAGCCTGACGTGACGTGGATCCCCCAGCCCCTCCTCCCCCCTGCCATGACGTGTGGGGGCCATGACTCTCGGGGGCGGGCTCTCTCCACTGCCGCCATTTTGAGTCCTGGACTGCCAGCTAAGATGGCTGCTCCCATAGCAGCCTCTCGTTTCCTATATCTTAGGAGAGAAAACAAAATACACACAGAACAAACATTTTTATGGATAGTTACACACAGCATCGATACATTTTACCGAGAGACAGCCTTCCGCTACCTATACTCTCTGGGATGCTTGCCAAACTTGAGACCAACCGCGTCACAGCTGCAATGCTAAATATATTACCTCTTAGCATCACCCAGGAACGTAGAACCCTCTCTCTCCTCACAAAACATCTGCAGTTTATCTCTGCCATAACTCAAACCTACTCAAGCGCGCAGCGTCACTCTAAACCATATTAACATCTAATACTGCTGAAACGCACAACAGACAAACTGGCTAAACATAACATAACAGATACAGATATTTACAAGCATGTTAGCAGCTCTGACTGGAAATGCGAGAAACTTGCAGAACATCTCACAAACAGAAAGACACTCGCTTTCCTCTTCTATCCCCTCTCTCCCCCCCATCCAGCCCCAACAGACTGAAGCACCGCTGGCTTATCTCCTGCTGCGGGGGGCCCCCCCTGCTCTATCTGGACATTTTTCCCAGCCTCTGTAGAGACGGGGAGAGAAGAGAAGAGAAAAAAAAAAAAAGGAACCTCTGCAACACAGGAACTTTGAATCCTAAGAAAAAATCAAAACACATAAACTCTGAAAACAGCACTATGCATTTACAAAATGAGAAACCCGCAGCCTCCACGCTGCAATTAACACAAAACACAGAACACATTATCCCCTCTTCATACAATAAAGATAATGCAACATAACAACGTAAATCTTACGTGCCTGAGCAGCGGAGGACTTCGTATGCCTGCCAATTCGACTAGCTTATGGCAACTTTTTCACGACACTGAGTGGATCCCTGGAACTCCTGAACGTCATCTCTGTGTACCCACACTGGCTCAGCGGATCGATATCCAGCGGCAGCTGCCAGCCGGCCTCGGAGCGTTCCAGTCACCTGCGATCCGGTTTAGGCTATGACTGATGTGCACTTACAGTCAAAGTTTAACATCCACGAGTGTCGCCGCTGGTTTCCTCGAATTGTAGCCCGTGTGTGCTCGGCTCCCACACACTCACACCAGCTTATCAGTATCAGCTTGATAAGCTTTACAGTCCGTGTCCGTCTATTCCGCTTGTTTTGCTGTGGAATATCTTGAAACCACTTTCTTCGGCCCCGGCCCCGTCTGCCTGTATTGCTAGGCAGGGAAGGCTTTCAGCACCACTGTTATAAACTGTTCTAATCACCTTGCTTCAACACCATCGTCTCACAGACTGTGAGATCACTTGACTCTCCACACCGCAAACAGGATATAGACTTTCTCAGGCTTCTTCAATGTTTACGTTATTTATTCAGGAAACAGGAATACAGATAGATACATTCATCATATCCTAGCTATGCCAATCTTCATGTTGCGTTACAAGCTCGTGATTAGACTCCCTGCTGAAGTCTATCAGGTACCTTCTTCCTAACTACGTTACACTAAACTACCTATGTACAGCATACATTATATCAGATTACAGAAAGGAAGAACATGCTTAGAAGTCATCCCAGTCAGCCTTGCTAGCTAGTGCGGAAGGAAGAAGCAGAAGCAGAAGCAGAAGCAGAAGTGAGCTCTCGTAGCTCCCTCAGCCTTTAATACTGACTAGGAAAGAGTTAAATATGACATCATCTTCGCCACCCCCTAGACCAGATTATTGGTGGACCCACTCGTGGTGTCATCATACACACCTACTTGATTAATAATTAATGAGGCATTTGGCCTATATGCAGGACCGTGAATGTTTAGTAAATATGGCCAATGTTTTCTGTTCCTGTGGTTGAGGTCAGAGTAGTCCGATGGCCTTCTTTTAGGAACATGTTCTCAGTATCTGCGTGTATCCTCTGCTACACGCAGACCCTGAGATGCCTCTGCCTGCATCACAAAACCTCTATTTATTTTAAAGGCATACACTGCGGACAAGCCCTTTACATAAAACTCAGGCCAAGTAACTGAGGCCTACTTAAATTATAACACTCCCTTTCTTACTATCCTTCTTTTGCTTAGGGAAAAAAAGTTTTTCTCCACTGTCTCTTGCGGCCCACTAGAGGTCTCTGGTTAACTTCACCAGAAGTTTCCTCTCCAGCTTCCACCTCCGGGCAAAATTCCTGGGCCAATTGTTCATGCTCTATGTGATCCACCCTGCTCCCAGCAGGGCTAACAGGTCCATGGACTTTCCCTATTTGCATGGCCGCTCCCTCTTGCTCACTCCCCTTAGTCTCTGCCTCCATATGCAGATTAGCTGCACAGATCCCCGCCTTTTTGCTCCCCGGATTCTCTGCAGATAGCCCCTGCGCATGTGCGCCAATCTCTGCCCTTCTTCTGCCATCCACTGTGATGGAAAGGGCAACTTCCGGATCCTTCGGCGCTACTTCCAGCCCGCCGGGCGAAAGTTCCTTCGGCGCCTTTCTTCTGCCCGGCTCAGCGCCATCTTGCCCTTGTCCAGCCACCTCCTGCGCGTGCGCGCCTGAAGGTTTCTCACCTCCCACCATAGCAGAAGGGGCGGCCTCCATCTCTGCCGACATCACTTCCTGCCGGCTGGGCGGAAGTTCCGCCGGCGTCACCTCCATCTTGGATCCCTTGCCGGCGCCATCTTGCCTACACATAGAAGTCTTCCGCACAGCCGTGCCAGAAGCCGGATCCTCCCCGCCCTCCACCATAGCACAGCGGGCGGCCTCTTCAGATAACACTCCCTGTCGGCTGGTCAGATGCTTTGTCCCCTCCACACCAGCACCATTCTGCTCCTCGCAGCTCTGCGATGACAGGTTTTCCCTCAAACTCTGGGCGCACTCGTCACTCCCCAACATCGCACCGGGCACCATAGAGACCCCAGGTAAGGGCTCACCAACACTACCCAGCACTCCATCAGGGGGCAACATCGTGCGGGCACCCGGGAGGGCCACTACAGCCCCGCCAGAGACAGGTACAGCCACCATGACAAGAGCATCAGCAGCACCCCCACCACTACCAGAGGCCCCCACAGCCGGCATGCTGCCGGAACCCCCAGCGGCAGGGGCACCACCAACACTCCCCCAGGCACCCACCACAGAGCCGGGTACTAACCCCTGTGACACCTCCTCACCTTCCAATACCTTGATGGCAGATAGCAGGTCCCTCCTTCCGCACCGCTGGGCACCCTCAGTCACCTCACTTTGTCCCAAAGGGATTGGGGACTGCGTGGAAGTGCTTTGGGTCTCTCCGGGCTTCACCCCAGGGGGGACTCCATCATCCGTGTCATCGCTGTCGATGTCGGTTTCCGGCTGGAGCATTCTCTTGAAACGTTTCCTGTGTTCCAACTGCTCGGCGAAGGGCCCCCCAACTTTCTCCAGCGCAGCAAGTTTCGCCTTCTGGGCCCGAATCTCCAACCTCAGCCCGGCTATCTCCTCGTTAGTGTGGAGGTACCCGGGCTTCCAGCTTATTCCAAATCTGTGTCTGGCTGTATTAAAGCTCCATCTTAGTTGTTTTAGTACCTCCTCACAGCTCTTTACTTCCCGCAGCCACTCCAGGACATTGTCGGCCACAGAAGCCTTAGATGAGGAACCTCCAGCATCCCCTTGGTAAGTGGTAGAGGTAGGGGGGGTATGAGCTGGCCGCTCCATGCCTGGAGCGGCCAGTTAGTGTAGGAAAGCCCCTGCTCGGCAAAGGCCCGAAGCAGGGACCTCAGGTAAAAAAGTGTCCAGAAAAGAAGCCTCCAAGTCAGTCTGGAAACAAGCCTGATAGGACCTCCTCTGGAACTCCAGGAGCTCAGAAAGACACGTACTCCACCTGCAGGGAAAGTCCTGTCCTGGTAGTCATTTCACCCAGTCTGCTTCCCTAGTAAAATGTTTCAAATGATTCGGTTCAAAGATCCGGATCTTTTCAATGATCCGATTCGAATCATCTGAATCCTTGAAAAGATCCAGACTTCCCATCACTATCCTGGAGCGGCTGTTCTATCAGTATAGATAGAACGAAAACAGCGCACCAAGAGCTGCATAAATACCGCGGTTCAATCTGACATCCAACTTCAACACCACCATGCGTTGTGTTAGGGGCACGTTATGCGATCTTAACGTCCCCTAAAACGCAACATCTTGGTGTGAAAGAGGCCTTAACCTCCTTAGCGGTATGCCCGACACTATCAGGCATACCGCTTGCTGGCCTCAGGAGCCCCCCATGCATAATTAATGTGATTCCATGCCTGTAAAACCTTTAGCTAGCACTACGCTAGCTAGTACAAGTGGTGCTAGAAAAAAAGGGCGCACAGGGATAGTGGATAAAAAGGGCGCCGCCATAGACTGCAATGCAAAATATCGGCTATTCGGCGCCCGACAGGAAAAAAGGGCGCCCGATAAATATCGGGTACTGGGATCGTGTTAACAAAAGTTTTCATTTACAGAATAAGGTTTATAACAAATATCGTTTACAAGTTCGTTTTGAGTTTGTGTTATACTTATTTTTTCGTTTTTAAATTTTGCTTATATCAGTTTTTACTTATTATTTAGTTTTAAAATTTCGCTTACAAAAGTATAACAACTAAATTTTCGTTTACACATTTTTGATCATTTAAAAATTAGTTTTCATATTTATAATGCGTAAATACCGTTTTCAACCTTATTGTATTAGAAATACATCGCTTTTGGTATTAACTTTGTTTTTACACTTATAATGCGTTGATTATAGTTACTAAAATATCGCTTTTAATATTACTGTTATTTAAAGGTTGTTTTTACACTTACAATGCGTTGATTATAGTTACTAAAATATCGCTTTTAATGTTACTGTTATTTTAAGATTTCTAATGCTTGTAAGGTTATCTATTGTATTGTATATATTTATATATACTTTTCTCTATTTATTATATTAATGTATACGTGATTTTAAGGCTATTTTAAAGCTATTTATTCTATTACAAATATATAAATTATTTTATTCATGTTATTTGTAGAGAAGTATTTTAAGGATTAAATATATTATTGTTTATATGTGTTTAGGGTGTTTGTGCGGTGGGGATGGTTAGGTTTAGGCATTAGCAGGGGGGTCTAGGGGTTAGGGATAGGTACAGGGAGGGTTAGGTATAGTTACAGTATAATATACGCAATCAGGGGGTAGTTAGGGTTAGGCACCACCAGGGGGGTCTTAGGGTTAGGCACCACCAGGGGGGTCTTAGGGTTAGGCACCACCAGGGGGGTCTAGGGGTTAGGGATAAGTACAGGGAGGGCTCTGTGTGAGAGTAAGGTTAGGTATAGTTACAGCACAATATATGTAATATATACAATTTATTAAATTATATATATTTAAACAAAGAGGGGTCTAGGGGTTAGGGATAGGGAGAGATCTGTGTGAGCCAACAGTTTGGTATAATTACAGTAAAATATCTGTAAAATCTACCATTGCATTGCTATGCTTAATACAAATGTAAATATCGTTTTTGTTATAGACGATATTTGACGTTTCTTTTCAGAATTCGTTTGTTGTTATAGGCGGTATTTTGCCATTTCATTTCCGTTTATTTAACCTATTTAGCACTAAATTTTCGTTTACAACCCCTTAAAAGAAAAATATGATTTTGATTTAAAACTTAAAATTTCGGCTATACCCCGCGCCCTTTTTTCCAGGCGCCCTTTTTTGATACACGCAGTACAAGTGTCCCCCCCCCCCCCGATCCCCCATTTATACATTACCCAACCTGCATCCAGCGATGGGTGCAGCCTCCCCGCACAGCTCCGGTCTTCACTATGGGGAGGATCACACATGACATCATGCGCAAACCCGCTCCTCCCCATAGAGAGACCAGAGCTGAGCAGGGAGGCTGCGCAATCGCTGGATCCAAGCTGGGTGATGTATTAACGGGGGGGAGGGGATTGCAGGCATTCGGGGGGTGCTGGAAACTTGTACTAGCTAGCCTAGTGCTAGCTAACAGTTTTACAGGCATGGGATCACATTAATTATGCATGGGGGACTCCTGAGGCCAGCAAACGGTATGCCTGACACAGTGTTGGGCATACCGCTAAGGTTAAGTATGAGAACACTTAAAGAGACTCTGTAACAAAATGTTCATCCTTATTTCTTCTATCCCATACTTCCTATACCTGTTCTAATGTGCTCTGTCTAACTGCATCCTTTCCTACTTGCACAGTGGCTGTATTATCTCTGTTATATGATCTAATCTTCTCTCCTCTGTCGGGTCTGTGGAGCTGAGGCAGTCGAGCTGGAATGTGCGGTCTGCTTGTGATTGGATAGAAGCTATACACACCCTCTCCAGGCCCCCTGCACACTCTGTATGACTCACACACTGAGCTCCTCTCAGCGTATCACTTGCTATGTCTTTTGTTTGTTAACACTGAATAAAAATGGCAATTACAAGCCAGGATTGCAGCAGGGGGTGGCAGAAACAGCACAGAGGGGCCCAGGAGAACATAATGAATAGAATGGTATGCTTTTTATTAGAAGAATTTTAGAGTACAGATTCTAATTTTCGGCAGCATACATAATAAAAAAGGACAGGTCATGCCGAAAATGAATTATTTTATTCTTAATCAGTAACTTTATTATAAGTCTCTGCAAAACGGATTTAAATTCTTTTTTACAGTAGCAAATTGTGACAGTCAGATGGAGTTCAGAAGTAAAATCACTTCTCTGGTCTCTACTATTAAAGCCGATTCATTTGACTCAATCTCTCCAAATGACATAAGTGATTACTCTTTATTTTTGCTTTATTGCTGAAATATTGAAGTCACCTCGCCCTAAGAGAGGGATTTATCCTATATCAGTTATGGCAGATGCCACAGAAAATGAATACAGAGTCACATCAGAACGTAAAAAGTCTGAGCAAGTCTCCCCTGTTAAAGGGGACAGTTTCCTGTCTATTATGAAGTGCCAGGGGCATTTCAATCAACTTTGAGACCTATTTATAAAGAGTGAGGAAAATTGCATTTAGATTGATTTATTTTTCCTTCACTTTGAAAGCTTGTTCCCCTGTTTTTGTTTTTTTTAATTTTGTAAATATAAGAAAAGTTGTTCAGTTGCCTTTGAAGCGGACCTGAACAGGGGCGTAGCAATAGGGGTTGCAGCGGTAGCGACCGCATCGGGGCCCTTGGGCCAGAGGGGCCCCGAAGGGCCCTCCCTCAACTGCAGTATTAGCTTTCTATTGGTCCTGTGCTCATAATAATCATTTCTGTAGATCCATTGAATAGTGGTAATCAATAACACACTGTTCCCCATCCTTTTCTTGCACCTCAGACACTGTAGTTGCCATTGGCAGGTTTTGGTGCGCCGTATTCATTGTTATGTATAGAGTGCTTGGGGGGGGGGGGGGGGGGGGGCATGTAAAACTTGCATCGGGGCCCACAGCTCCTTAGCTACGCCACTGGACCTGAACTCTTGCACATGACAGAAGGAAAAAACACCAAGAAATGCACCCGGTATGTAATACAACAAAACATAGCGGTATCGCACTAATGGACAGTGCAAGCAGCCTTGGCGAACTCAGGGCCAGTCCTCAAGCCCCAACAAGGAGAAATCAAAGAAAAGCTAGAGTGCCTGGCGCTCAAAGACATACGATGCAATGACACAAACAGATATTGGCCTCAATTCACTAAGATCATGGTGGAGATTATAAGGCAAGAGAAAACTTACCTCCACACAGTGAGAGAGTTATCTTATCTCTTCATTCCTTAAGTTACCTCCTCTGTAGTTATTTTCACATGCAGTTAATAAACAGCCTGTCTTTAACTCTGGAGTTATTTTAAGGATTGGAGAGTTAACTTAAAGACAGAAGAGTTAACTTTAGGTTTGCCTGAGGTAAAATGTTTCCTGAATACTACATGCCTTATCACCATGGTAACAACTCTAGAAACGTTATTAAAGACAGGAGATAAGCTTAGTGAATTGAGGCCAAAGTCCCACACAGTACCTCATAAGAGTGCATGCAAGGCTTAGTGAGCCATACAATCAACTATGATGCAGTACCTGTATAAGGTTTATGGTGTACAGTACTTCCCAAATGTAGGCGAAGTCCCACACGATTCCTTTTAAGAGCGCATATGTAGCGGCAGTGCTTCCTTAATAAAATCAAGGCTAATCAGCCGTATAATCCACTTTAAAGCAACAGTACCTTTACGGTGTTTATGGGGTACAATACTTCCCAATTGTGGGCAATGTCCTCCGCAGCGATTCTGGAGTGAGGAGTATTCCTTCCAAAGTTTAGAAAATTATAGCTTGCGCGGAGACGCTAGATGGGTCTCCTTCTGCGCCCACCGGTAGTGACATCACCGCCTGCGCTCCAGATGCGTTCCAGGCGCTGTCGGCTTAGTTCCTGCAGAATTTTAGCAGCTCTGCCGCCTACCACCACACACTTCACAATATCTTCTTATACTCCAATTTTCTTAGGTTAGGTTCATCTATCAGACGACAGCTGCTCAATCCAAGCATTTTATCTTGATAACAGCGGACCCATCATGATCTGTTTCCAACGATTGAACAGCTCTTTTTATGTAGCCTTGAAATGAAGGCCTCTTTTCCACACTGGGCTCTATTCATAAAAATGGCGAAAAAACTCCTGGAGGGAAAATACCGCAGCGGTATATTAGACTTCTGTGTGGTCATTCAAAAAAATGTTGGCAGCTGCGATGCAAGTGCGGAGATCTCCCGCTGAAGGCTGGCGGTAAGCTGTCAGAAGGCATGCGGAAACACTTCAGCCGGCAGAGTCCCGCCGTGCACTGCTCTCTCTGGGAGGTCTGTCCCATTCACTTGTATGTAATCGGCAAACTTCGAGGAAGCGGTATTTCCCGTCCACATACCGCTTCCTCTAATCTTTATGAATGGCCGTTTTGTTACTTTTTTCTAGATAAATCTAGAAAAACACTGCAGAAGGCGGAAATTTCTCGCTCTGCTTAGGGATTGTAGATTTTCATGCGGGAACAGCTTTTATGAATGCCCACTTTGCTAAATGGTCGGGAAAGTCCGCTGTTTTGAGCGGAAAACTTGCGGTAACAGTTTATGAATAGAGCCCAAACTGTTTACAGGCAGTGAAATGCCTCTCAAACTCTCACAACTGCTCGCTGCTGCCTGGCAACTGCTCGCTGCTGCCTGGCAACTGCTTGCTGAGCACACAGCTCAACAGTTCGTGGAAAAGAGGCATTAATCAGTTCAGCTTCCAACCCATTCCCTGCAACACTGCCTGGTGGAACCCAGCTGCAGCAATCAACCAACACAGGTGTACCTACCAACAGGCAGACTGGAGTGACATTATAATCAACTTTGAGGCCTAGTGCACACCAGAGCGGTTCGGCAGCGTTTTTCCATCCACTTGCGGATGTGGAAACGCTTGGGTAATGTATTTCAATGGGGTGGTGCACACCAGAGCGGGAGGCGTTTTGCAGAAATGCATACTCCCGGGCTGCTGCAGATTTTGGATTGCGGGGGCGTTTCTGCCTCCAATGTAAAGTATGGGAAAAACGCAAACCGCTCTGAAAACGGCACTTCAGAGCGGTTTGCCAGGCGTTTTTATTACAGAAGCTGTTCAGTAACAGCTTTACTGTAACAATATATGAAATCTACTACACCAAAAACACTTCACAAAACTGCAAAATGCTAGGTGAAATGCTACAGAAAAAGCGTTTCAAAATCTGCTAGCATTTTGCGGATCTGCTAGCGGTTTTTGGTGTGCACCAGGCCTGAGACCTATTTATAAAGAGTGAGGAAAATTGCATTAAGGCCTCTTTTCCACAAACTGTTGACAGGCAGTGAAATGCCTCTCAAACTCTCACAAATGCTCACTGCTGCTTGGTAACTGCTTGTTGCTGACTGGTAACTGCTACAGTTCTACAGTTCGTGGAAAGGAGGCCTTAGATTGATTAAGGGCTCGTTTCCACTAGTGCGGTGTGCGTCTCGTAGACGCACGCCGGCACTGAGCGGGTGGGCAGGATCGCAGGCGAATCACATGAGCCATGCCATGCCCTGGTATGGGATTCGCAGCCTCCGCAGCGAATTCTGTGGGGGGTTCCGGCCGAATCGTTCCCGCAAGCGATTCCGCCGCGGCCCCGTCATCCCCTATGGCAGAGTTTCCCCTTGCAAATCATGTGCGAGGAAACTCTGCAGAATCGCCGGTGAAATCGCCGAAGTGGAAACGGGCCCTTATTTCTCCTTCACTTTGAAAGCTTGTTCCCCTGTTTTTTTTTTTGTTTTTTTTTAAACTAAGGCCTCTTTTCCACGAACTGTTAGGCAGTGAAATGCCTCTCAAACTCACAACTGCTCGCTGCTGCCTGGTAACTGCTCGCTGCTGCTTAGTAACTGCTTGTTCCTGCATGATAACTGCTTACTGCTGCCTGGTAACTGCTTGCTGAGCACACAGCTCAACAGTTCGTGGAAAAGAGGCCTAAGAAAAGTTGTTCAGTCGCCTTTGAAGTGGACCTGAACTCTTGCACATGACAGAAGGAAAACATCAAGAAATGCACCTTGTATGTATTTAGAGTTTTGTGTGTCTAATTCCCCCTTATCTGTGACTAATCGCAACTGGAATTTGTTTTCTCTGCTGTGTCAGCTCAGGAATTTAATCTGCCTCGGCAGAACAGCTAATTTTGTAAACACTGGAGGATAACACTATGTCTGCTTCAGGCCTCTTTTCCATGGACTATTGATAGGCAGTGAATTGCCTCTCAAACTCTCACAGCTGCTTGCTGCTGCCTGGTAGCTGCTCACTGCAACCTGGCAACTGCTTGCTGAGCACACAGTTCAACAGTCTGTGGAAAAGAGGCCTAAAATGAGCCAGTAATAGCAGCTTCCATAATCCACTCATCCCAAGATCATTTTTAGGCCTCTTTTCCACGAACTGTTTCTAGGCAGTGATATGCCTCTCAAACTCTCACAACTGCTCACTGCTGCCTGGTAGCTGCTCACTGCTGCCTGGTAACTGCTCACTGCTGCCTGGTAGCTGCTTGTCGCTGCCTGGTAACTGCTCACTGCTGCCTGGTAGCTGCTTGTCGCATGCAGTGTGCAGGGAGCCTTAGACCTCTTTTCTATGGGCAGTTGATAGGAAGTGAAATGCCTCTGAAACTCTCACAGCTGCCTGCTGCTGCCTGTTAACTGCTCACTGTTGCCTGGTAACTGCTCACTGCAGCCTGGCAACAGCTTGCTGAGCACATAGTTCAACAGTCCGTGGAAAAGAGGCCTCAATGAAATCAGGTAGTAGACATACTTTAGATGTATTGCAGGATTGGTATCAGCTGTAACAAAGTTTTGTTTTTAAGGGCTATTATGCTGTTTTGCGTATATTTTAGAGCAGAGAGGAAGTTCTGAGTTCAGATCCGCTTTAAAGTGAAAAAGAAGTATCATAAAACTTAAAAGGAATCCTGAGCTAGCCCAAAAAAAATTAAATTGCATAACTGGGGCAGGGCAATACCTAGGTGAATATGCTCCCCGGGCAAGTGTTGAAAAATATACCCCCCCCCCCCAGTATAGGTAGTCGGATAACCCCCACAGTATAAGCAGCGAGAGCCCCCCCCCTTTTTCTCACCCCACACACACAACACAGGCAGCCAGTGCCCCTTTTCCTCTTCACCACCCCCTCCTCCTCCCAAACACATTATAGCTAGCCAGAGCCGCTAATGCAGAGAACAGTGGAGCAAACTTCCCATTCTGGCTGGGACGAGACACGTTATTCGTGGCCAGCCGGTCATTCAGGAGGAAGCAGGGACCAGGAAAACACACAGATGAAGAGAGCCCGCAAAGCTGACTCCTCCATGGGCGCCGCGCACTGACAACCTGCAGTACCGCTACAGGACATCAGGTGCCATCATGCAGTGGTGATGTAATAATGACTTGACGTCAGATACAGGCAGCCGCAGGATGCCCAGGAGGAGTCAAGGAGAGTGATCGTGCTGGTGTTCTTTCTTCCTCCATTTGGCTGCATCACCGGCTCCCTAGCGCCTAGCGGTTATGTCCTGCCTGTGCCCCCTTTCTTCTACTTGCCAGTCTGTGCCCAGGATGATTGCCCAGCCCGCACGGCCCAATAATTGGCCCTGAACTGGAGCTTCCTCCTGTACCTTCAGGCTGATTGGTCCCTCCCCATCCTCTTCTGCTTCTTAGATCTTCTGCAATTCAGCCCAGTAATTTGGCCTGTCCACGCGCACACACAGCCAGGCCCTGTCATGCTCCCGTTGCCGGGAGAGTTCTGCATCTGCGCAGGGGCAGAACACTCGCTGAGGTGGAAGCGCAATGGGGGAGCCAGTGGAGTGAGGGAAGGGTTGGTGTTATGTGGCAATGACGGGGTTGGCTAGTTAACAGCCTTGCAGCGGCATCACAGTAGCAAATCCTTTGGCTTAGTGAATGAGGCCCCTGTGTTGATGGAGCAGAGGTGTCAACACAAACCATCGTGACACATTACTGCAGTGTGGGAGAAAAAAATCCCAGCAAGCAATTAATATGTTTTATGTGTGCTGCATTGCTAAAATCCTTCATTTGCTGAATGCCATAAGTGGCCATTAAGGGCAGCATCAATTCTTGCCAAACGCTGGAACATTTATGGTTAGTGGAAAATTACCGAGGAAAGAGTGAGAAATAAATCCTTAACTACTTTCTGCCGTGACCTGGAAATGCAAGTGTATGCTCCTGTGCCTTCATACGTGGCACTGATTTGCTGGGAGCCTTCTGCAGATCTCGCACCTTGCTGAAGCTGCCCCAGGTAATGTGAAGAAAAGCACATAGCAAAAAACGACATTGTCAGAGGATCCATAAAGCTGACATTGCAGCAGCTCCAGCGACTGGAACAGATGTAACAAAGCAAAGGCAAAGAAAGGGCTGAGGCTCACTGCAATGATTTCTGGTTGCTGCTGATTAGCAAAGCAACAGTGGGCAACACTTTGACAGTGGTTGCACTTAATATTTATGAGATAATGATTTGTATGTGTAGTACAGCTAAGAAATAGAACATTAGTAGCAAAGAAAAGAGTCTCATATTGTTTTCCAGTACATGAAGAGTTAAAAAAAATCAGTTGTTATCTATGCAAAAGAGCTTTTCTGAGCTACAGTCCTATTTTCTGAAGCACTTAAAGGGAACCTTAACTAAGAGGGATATGGATGTTTCCTTTTAAACAATACCAGTTGCTTGGCAGTCCTGCTGATCTCTTTGGATGCAGTAGTGGCTGAATCACACACCTGCAACAAGCATGCAGGTAATCCAGTCTGACTTCAGTCAGAGCACCTGACCTGATCTGCATGCTTGTTGAGGGGCTGTGGCTAAAAGTATTATGCCAGGAATACACGGGTCGACCGGCAGCTCGATTAGCCGCCGGATCAACCCCAGCCCCGTCCCCGCTCATCCGCGCGGATCGATTATTGCTCGCCCCCGCCGGCGCTTCCTTATCAGCGCTCGATTCCCTGCCATTGTCCGCCGGCGGGGGTCGAGCGGCTTGATCGGGCCAGCTGAATATTATCAGCTGGCCGGATCAGCTGGTCGATACACGGTACAGAAACGTACCGTGTAGCCCCAGCATTAGAGACACAGGATCAGCAGGAGAGTCAGGCAACCGGTATTATTTTATAAGGAAATGTCCATATCCTTCAGTTTAGGTTCCCTTTAAACAGCCAAGAAACAGTGAGAGACAGCTTGTGATAAGGTTTTACTGCAGGAAAGTTCAAATGGTCATTATTTCTGCTATGTTTTATAGCTTAAAAGACAGGCTGTGGTTTCTAAACTGAAAATATTGCAGAAGGATGACATATTAACAAAAACGCTATATAACTATAAATGAATATGAGGCTCTTTTCTTTGCTACTACTGTTCAATTCATTATATCACAAGTTTTTTTTTTGTTTTTTTTTTCGCTTCAGGTTTGCTTTAAGATGCCCATACATCAGACAATGTATGGGCAGAACAACCAAGAGACTCTGATCGAATTTGATGGGAGAGAGATCTGTTGCCTGACACCACAGGTCAATTCCTGATCGATTTCAGCATGAGGCACAATTAGGGGAAAGAGGTGCCCTGGTATGTATAAAATGGATCAAAACCAGTTTAAAAATGAAAAGAATGAGGTGGCAGAGGCTCCCTATGCTATTGGTTTCTGTCTAACCGGCACAGTGATTGGCCTGAGGAAGCTGGCTTAGACCTGCGAAACGCGTTGCCACTTGCCTGTGCTAAGTAGAATTCTTTGCTTGTACAAGAATTTCGTTATTGAGTTGAGCCACCTTATTCTTTTCATTTTTTAACTGGTTTTAATCCACTTTATACATACCAGGGCGCCTCTTTCCCCTAATTGTGCTTCAGTTACCCCTCAACGTCCCTGTTGCAGGGATTGAGACAGAGTGTTACTGTCATCATTTTACATAAGGAGAGCAACCGCATCCAGGTCCAGCTGGACCACACCGAGTGGAGTCAGTTTTGTTGTCTCCACCTGCTTCCTGTGGTCGATTGCCCCTTGCAACCCACCTTTGTGAGTAATATTTCGATTTATTTTCTTCATATCATTTTATCCTAACGTACTGCACCATTGGGCTCCCATTTTTGTCTTAAGGTGCCCCAACACCCCCCCCCCCCCCAACACCCCCCCCCCCCCCCCAACTTTGTGGTTTCAGCCTGAAATCTCTCAGGAATAGGCCTAGTGATACCGCATCCGCCCCCCACCACCACTGTTCCCCTGTGGGTGTGGGTATGTGGGGGGGGGGGGGGGGTGAACAATGAGATCAGGGAGGAGAAGCATTGATCATTCCTAATGATTGGTGCACACCATGCTCTTTCCCATTAGATCAAATGTTTGAATCGATCATTTCTGACAGGTCCAATTGACTGGTCAATTTTGTAGTGAACGGAGAAACGATAAAACGATTGGAAATATGGTCAGACCTGTTGGAAATTATCAATTTGCCCCTTCGATCTGACTGGAAATTGCATGGTGAGTGCCAGGCACAATGCTGAGTACACACAATGCAATTTTCCAGCACACTGACGTTCAAATCGATTATTTCTGACAGGTCCGATCTGATTCCTGATGATTTTTCTGATTGATTTTCTGATCATTTATATACAAAATTGATCAGAAAAAATTATCGGGAATCAGATCAGACCTGTCAGAAATAATCGATTTGACTGTCAATCTGATGGAAAATTGCATGTTGTGTACCAGACATAAGACAAGTTAAAGAGAAGCTTGCTGCAATTGATCTTGCAAGAATCTCCTGTATACAGGTGTCTGAAATAACAAGGCATCTTTTCCATGGACAGTTGAACTTTGTGGTCAGCAAGCAGTTGCTAGGCAGCAGTGAGCAGTTACCACACAGCATTGAGCAGTTACTAGGCAGCAGTGAGCAGTTGTGAGAGTCTGAGAGGCATTTCACTGCCTATCAACTGTCAGTGGAAAAGAGGCCTCTTTTCCACGAGCTGTTGATAGGCAGTGAAAAGCCTCTCCAGCTCTCACAACTGCTCACAGCTGCCTGGTAACTGCTCACAGCTGCCTGGTAACTGCTCACAGCTGCCTGGTAACTGCTCACTGCTGCCTAGTAACTGCTCACTGCTGCCTAGTAACTGCTTGCTGAGCAGGCAGTTTAACTGTCCATAAAAAAGATGCCTAAAACTGTCAGCGTTGCCAAATATAACGCACACTTTTTATTTATATACAAAACAGCAGGAATGAACTCACTGATTATTTGTTCGATGCTCAGAGCCGCTTTCCTTCAATTGCTATCAATTGCTATTGATCCATTTCATGGGAAGCAGATTTCACGCAGATTCAGTCGAATTGATCAAATCTTCCTGCTGTCGATTAAAACCAGCCATTAGCAGGCGGCCAGCCTCAGCTAGACATCATCTGTCTAATTTAGCAGTAAATATTAGTCACGCGCTCTGCTATTTTCTCACATCTGCCGAGTTGTAATGGATCTTGTATCCTATCTTCTCAATAAACAGAAAGCAATCAAGAAGCAACAAATACTACAAGGAAGACAGGAAAAAAGGAACTTAAATAAATATTAATTACAAACAGAACAGTGAGAGCAGCTGTGATAACATTATTTCAGTGTCCTTCAACAAATATTGTCATTAAGTAACTCAGAGACACGAGCTGTGTGCGCAAACATCAAATTAGCCAAAGTCAATAAAACATCTCATTCAAGTTTGCAAAGTTTGACATTAATCAGGAAAGTAAATGTTGGTCGCATTATGTTTGTGGTAAAGAAGTTTATTTTTACATAATGTGCGTTATGAGTGTGCTCAGTTTTAGTTCCATTCCTTTACTCCTAGAGCAAACTAACGTTTTATTTGTACAATTATAGTGTTGAAACAGTATAGACAGAAATGACAGTTACAAACTTTTAGGGCCGGTTCCCATTTGAGCTGATGCAAAATCGGGCGTGGTAAGCGAATGTACATTTTGCATTTGCTTGAGCCATCTGCTCCACTGTCCTCTTGTCTACTTGGATCGTGATCGCTACTTACATGTCCTTTTTGTTCCGCTACTAATGACTGTTCCATTTGGTCTCTCATAGGGCTGCTGCACACCAAGAGTGGGGTAGCAGGAAAAAGGGCGCCGGCTGAGGGTGGCCAAAAAGGGCGCCACCATAGACTTTAATGCATTCATCGTTAATACAGTGAAAAAGGCAGAAAAAAGGGCGCTGCGATAAATATCGTTAACAACATTAGAACATTACCGTTTTTGAAGTATGTTATCGTTTTAGGAGCTTGCAACGTTATAGTTTTTGTCATATTATTTTGTTTGTATGTACAGAATTTACGTTATCAAAGATATCGTTACTATGTGTAAAAGTGTGTTTCTGCAGAGGGAGTGGTTAGGGTTAGGCACCACATGGGGGAGTGGTTAGGGTTGGGCACCACCAGGATGAGTGGTTAGGGTTGGGCAGCATCTGGGCGGCGGTTAGTTTTAGGCAAAACCAGGGGGGGGGGGTTAGGGTTAGGCACCACAGGGGGGTGGTTAGGGTTAGGCACCACCAGGGGAGTGGTTAGTTTTAGGCACCACCAGGGGAGGGTTCTATGGGAGAGTAGGGTTGGATTAAGCTGTATTGTTGGATTACGTAACGATATTTAACGTTAATATATTTTCGTTATTATTTCTCGTCTGTTTTTACAATGGTATTTATCGTTAACAAAACTTGACACCGATGTTTATCGTTATCAGATTTCGTTAATAACCGGTGCCAAGTTGGGCCCTTTTTTCCCGGCGGCCTTTTTTAATGCATGCAAGAGCGGTTCTGAGTGTTTTTTAAAACACTTGCGGGGCAAAAGCCGCTTGGCTGGCTAATGAAAGTCAATGAGTTGGTGCACACCAGAGCATTCTCCTCCCCCCCCCCCCCCCCCCCAAAAAAAAGCAAACTCTGGTCCTGCAGCATTTTTTTTTTTTTTATTTTTTTTTTAGGCATTTCCGCCTTAATGTAAAGTATAGGAAAGTGGACAACTGCTCTGAAAAACGCTAGATCAGAGCGGTTTTCCAGGCCTTTTTGTTACAGAAGCTGTTTATTTACAGCTTTACTGTGACAAAATATAAAATCTGCTACACAAAAACGCTCCACAAAACGCCAGGCGTGTTTAGAAAATCTCTCTAAACATGCCTAGAATCGCTCTGAAAAACCTCTTCAAAAGCCTCTAGCGTTTGTGGATTCGCTAGCGGTTTCTGGTGTGCACTGGCCCATACACAGCCTGGGGCCCAGCAGGGGCATACGGTTCCTCATAGGAGACAATAGACCGATTCTACCTGGCAACAAGCAGCATTTTCATTGGTCCCCCATTCCCATTGCTCTTTTGCAACCCTATGTGCAGGGGCGTAATTAGAGGGGAGCAGCCCCTGCCAGTGGCGTAACAATGTTTACCCCCCTCCTCTTGCCTTTCCTTGATGTCCTTTGTGGCCTGTGGGGGCATCTCACAAGGGTCATAAGACCAGTGTGGCCATCATGATCTTCACACCTATAACAAGTGCAGCCACAAAAACACCTGATCTGAAGTATAGTCCGATATATCGGGGGAAGGGAAGGTTAGTAGTTGGGGCCCCTAAAGATCTGGGCCCCCTTACTGCCCCCTCTAGTTACGCCCATGGCCCCTGTGGGGGCCCCGACTACTACTTCCCTTCCTCCGATATATCGGACTATACTTCAGATCAGGTGTTTTTGTGGCTACAATTGTTATGGGTTTGAAGATCATGATGGCCACACTATGGCCTCGCCAAATTTCCCCAGCGCTGCTTGTGCCCAAATTGTCCACTTCCATCTATGTTCCCCACTATTTTTTTTTTTACTGCGTACAGTACTACAGAGGATGCCAGCACTAGAGATGGGCCGAACCTCCGATCTTCGGTTCGTGAACCGCGAACGCGAACTTCCGCAAAAGTTTGCGAACATGCAAACTTCCGCGTACCGCAATAGACTTCAATGGGGAGGCGAACTTTGAAAACTAGAAACATTTATGCTGACCACAAAAGTGATGGAAAAGATGTTTCAAGGGGTCTAACACCTGGAGGGGGCATAGCGGAGTGGGATACACGCCAAAAGTCCCCGGGAAAAATCTGGATTTGACACACAGCAGCGTTTTAAGGGCAGAAATCACATTTTATAGCTAAATTGGAGGCCTAAAGTGCTTTAAAACATCTTGCATGTGTATACATCAATCAGGTAGTGTAATTAATGTACTGCTTCACACTGACAGACTAAACTCACTGTGTAACGCACCGCAAACAGCTGTTTGTGTAGTGACGGCCGTGCTGGACTGGTGCGCACCATGGCGAGAGTGCAGGCGATGGCGGTTTTCAAGCTTTGCTTTTGTGTGCTGCTTTTCCTCAGGTGGTCATCCCATTGCAGTTTGTGCTTTGTAATCATGTGCCTTTGTAAGGTAGTTGTCCCTACGCGGGTCTAGGTATTTCCACGGCTCAATTTTCAGTGGCAGAGAGTACAGATGGCATTGCTCTCATCTGAGGCAGACACACAAACAAATGTCCACACCGCTGAGCCCTGTGATGATGGCACTTTGGTGATGGCTGCCGCCGGAGGAGTGTTAAGTGGGGTGCCAGAATCAGAGCAGGAGGGGGAAGATATGTCACGCTTCCGTGCGGAAGCTGAGAAAGATGAGGTGTTCTATGTTAGTCAACTACGTCCTGACAATATTGGGGGTTGATGGCACGTGCCTTCTTCTGAACACTGTACTTTGGTCGAGGGCCACACGAAATCACAGCAGCGCGACCTCGAACAGACCCGCCAGGTGGCCTGGCTCTGGCTCTGCCTTTTGTCTGTCCATATTGGGGGGGATGAAGTAAAAGGTATGCACTGACTTGACTAATACAGTGTACGGTTACACAGGTGCAGTGAACAGGTTGCAGTGACTGCTGGTACAACAATGTGCGGTTAGACAGGTGCAGTGAACAGGTTGCAGTGACTGCTGGTACAACAATGTGCGGTTACACAGGTGCAGTGAACAGGTTGCAGTGACTGCTGGTACAACAATGTGCGGTTACACAGGTGCAGTTAACAGGTATGCACGGACTGGTATATAAAACAGTGTGTGATCACACAGGTGCAGTGAACAGGTATGCAGTGACTGGTATTACAAATGTGCAGCTGTCACACACACAGGTACTGTGAACAGGTGCAGCGACTTGTGGTGGTATATAAAACTGCGTGCGCTCACGTAGGTAGGTAGGTGCACTGAACAGGTGGGTATGCAGTGATTGGTATTACAAATGTGTAGCTGACACACACACACCACACACCACACACCACACACACACCGTAAACAGGTGCAATGAATGGTGGTATTAACAATGCGTGCGCTCACGTAGGTAGGTAGATGCAATGAACAGTGAACAGGTGCAGTGATTGGGATTAAAATGTGCAGCTGCCTGTCACACACACAGGTAGTCACTGAATGTGCTGAGCCTGGCAGTGGCACTGTAGGAATTACCACCAAGGGGCTAAAGGCCAGCTGCGACTGACTGACAGGGCTGTATATAATGCAAGTGGGCCGCACAAAATAAAAAAATAGATCACAAGAACAAGATTAGCTCTCAAAAGAGCTCTTGAGGGGTGCCTTTTTAGCAATAAGAATCAGCAAGGAGCAAGCTAACACATGAGGGAGTGAAATGACTGACGCTGCCTGCCTTTTATAAAGGGGGTGGGCACCAGGAGGGAGTGTAGCCTGATTGGCTACAATGTGCCTGCTGACTGTGATGTAGAGGGTCAAAGTTGACCCTAATGATGTAGTATAGGGGCGAATCAAACTTCCGAAAAAGTTTGCAGTTCTCCGCGATCGCGAACCATGGAAGTTTGCCGGTTCCCGTTCGCCGGTTAACCATTCGGGCCATTCGGGCCATCTCTAGCCAGCACTATATTCATAAATAATAATCATAATAATAGCAGCGCTGGGCCGCAGGGACTGAATGCCCTGTTTGGAGTAATGTCTGCATAACATCTTTATTGCCAGGCGCTGTAAGGTAATTGTACTTGCCTATGGCCCATTGTCCACATGCAGCGTCTTGTACTTTCTTATTACTAGATGAAGCCTCAGGCTCGTGTTATCAGACCTCTTTCCTTGGAAGCTCTGCGCAGCGCTGTCAGGATGTGAGCAGCAATGCCGGCAACAGTTTATCCTAAGTAATTATGCAAATCAGCTCGCTGAACGGTGTTTCAATGACTTCAGCAGAAATGTACTTTCTATTTCAGTCTGAATTATGAATGACTTCGTGTTATTATCTCAGCAGTTTTAAGACATCCAGTAACGTACGGTGTGAAGAAAAAAATTGTTTTTTCCAAGCTGTAAAATTGACGGTTTTTTTTTTCTGCTGTTTTCCTCTCGGACATACTTCTGGCATTTAATTTTCCTCAGGTGACAGGGAAACCTTAAAAAAAAAAAAAATAAGTAAGACTCACTTTTGACTTTAAGAAGCCTAATTAGGAATGAAAGGAAAAAAAACTGAATAACGATTTTTTTCCCCCTTTAGGATGAAAGGGAAAAAAAACTGAATAACGATTTTTTTCCCCCCTTTAGCCATTCCAAACTGCAAAGAAATCCTTTATGTTATTAAACTTTATGAACATTTCAATGGAGGTAGTTAAAGTATCTTGTGTTAAAGTAACATATTGAAAATGTTCGAAATGAGAAAGTCAGCAGACACATTATTATGAGGACCAAAGCAAGATTTCTTTTGTGTTCAGATTTCTTTTTCTTTTACAAAGCTGATTTTAAAGAGACACTGAAACGGAAAAAAAAATTATGATATAATGAATATGTTGTGTAGTACGGATAATTACTAGAACATTAGTAGCAAAGAAAATATTTTCACATTTTTATTTTTAGTTATATAGTTTTTTTTATAACACTGCATCATTCTCTAATATTTGCAGTTTACACATTACACTCAGCATTCTAAATGATTTCACAAAGCAGGCACGTGAACTTTTGAACCCTTGCCTGCAGAGAAAAAGAAAATACATTTACAGATACTTGAGCTAATAAGCTTCAGAAGACAGAGCACTCTGCGACTTTGAAAGTTGTTGAGCTCAATGGCTTTTTTGCATAGATAACAACTGAAGTTTCTTATCTCTTCCTGTACTGGAAACAATATTAGACTTATGTCTCTGTTCCTAATGTTTTATTTCTTAGCTGTCCTACAAATACAAATCATTATATCATAATGTCAGTGTCTCTTTAAAGCAATTGTGAAAAAAAGCCTCCGCATTTATGCTCCCGTCACCAGGAGCGCTTTGTGCATGCGCAGTAAAATTCTTTTTAGAGCTGCGCAAGCACACAATGCTTCCACCGATGGGAGCGCAATCAAGGAGGACCGCGTATGCGCAGATGGACTAGAGCTCCAGATGCAGATCTTTTTGAGAGGGCAGCAGCACACAGGGTGGACCCAGAGGACACAGAGGGACCTGAAAGACTAGGGGAAGGTGGAAGAAGGTAAGTTAAAATCAACTTCCCCCCCCCCCCCCAATGCAGGTCAGCTTTAAAGAAGATCGTTATACAATGCAAAAAGAGAAGTTAAAAAATAGACGAGAGATCAAGAAATGATTGATATTCGCCATGTAATTTGTTCATATTGTTTGATCCACAATGAGCTGCATGTAACCATCTTCACTGCTGGCAGACAAGAAAAAACTAGACAGCGCCAACTGCTATTATCGATAACCACACCCCATAACATTGCAATAATGCATTTTTTTAATAGATATGCATACAGGCAGAGCGAGATACAGTACTGGTTGCTTGGCAGGTGGAAACAGATTCCCCACAATGTGACAAGGTTCAAAGACAGGAAACTGTCAGGACCCAGGTCCTGACATCACACTGTGGGAGGTTTTTTTTTTACCACAAAATCAGATCTATTCAAGGAATGGTGAAGAGTTCTCATGGGAAAGGGGGTATCAGCTACTGATTGCAATGGAGTTCAATCCTTGGTTACAGTTCTCTTAAAGTGTACCAGAGCAAATAATGAAGATTTGATACTCACCCGCGGCTTCCTCCAGCAGCATAAGCTCGTCTCAGTCCCTCGCCATCCTCCCGCGGTCTGATGTTCAGCTGCGTTCAGCCCCAGTAACAAGCTCATTTGCGTCAGTTGTAGTTTAAGTTTGCACGGGAGGTCAAAGTAAATTATAGTAAAGTCAATAGTAAATCTAGTTGTTACATGATGTGTAGGCTAAAATGAATGAGGAAAGTTTGGGAAGGCGGATTATCTGATGACTCAGCTCCACAAGCATAGAAGAGTCTTGTCTGAGACTTGACTAGTAGAAATGTCGCAAACATAGAATTCTCCGTTTGCGAAACGCGAACTTCCGCAAATGTTCGTGAACAGCGAACTGCCATAGACTTCTATGGGCATGCACATTTTAAAGACTACAAAGTGATGGAAAGGTTGTTTCTAGGGGTCTAACACCTAGCCAGGGGCATGCCGGAGGGAGATCCATGCCAAAAGTCCCACCAAAAATTATGGAGTTGACGCAAAGTCTGGTTTTAATCCCTAAAGGTCAAAAATCACATTATGCACAGCTCTGGGTGTCAGTGGGCTGGGGAGTGTCACACACAGAGGAATGCAATAGTACTATCAGAATACAGTGAAGTAATAATGCACTAGAGTGGTACTGTGCCTGCTAGCTAATGAGGCAACAATAGTAATGTGCACACAGCTCTAGGTGTCATTGGGCTGTGGAGTGTCACACACAAAAAAAAAAAACACAGACCAATGTGCCAGCCCTCAAAAGGGCTGTTTGGGGTGCTTTCACAGCAAGTGAGGAACAAGGACACAGGCCTAGCTAATGCTTTCCCTACCTATCTGCAGCAAGTCTGACCCTGCCCTCACTAACAGTCAGCAGCCAGAAGAGAATCAATCCAATATGGCCACCACAACTGCTTTTTGATAGGGGGTTTAGGAGAGGGTGCTAGCTGATTGGCTGCCATGTGTCTGCTGACGGTGAGGTAAGGGGTCAAAGTTTCGCTCCATGATGATGTTTAGGGGGTGGGTTCGAACACGCCATATGTTTTGCCAGATACTGGGCTTGATTCAGTAAATGGTGCTAACCCAGTTATCACGCCTAAAGGCTTTGGGCGTGCTAACTAGGGTGCTAAGTTGTTAGCACATACAAACTACTTAGCACTGTAGTTAGCACATGCAAACTTAGCTCCATGGTTAGATACCCCTGGACTTGCTAATTATGATCTTGTAAAAGACAGAATATTTGGAAATTTAAATTCAATCTGAGCTCTATATATTATGTGACGATCATTATATTATTGTTAACAATACCTCTCATCTTCCACAGTGATAATTGATGCTGAAGCTACTGTTGGAAAAGTTAGGAGGTGCACTGCTACACTGCATATTCTGTCATATGCTCCTTTTCTTTGTTGAATAAACACTGATTTTTTTTTTTAAAACTAGGGTGCTAAGTAGTTTACATGTGCTAAGTAGTTTGCATGTGCTAACTACTTAGCACGTGCAATGCATGTTAGCACATGCAAAGTGGCTTTTCACTGGCGTGCTAACACTTAGCACCCTTTTCTGAATCAAGCCCACTGTCCGCCGGTGAACCGTTAGTGCCATCTCTATTGACTAGCGACAAATAACAGCTCTGCACAGACAGTAGTCCTGGAACTTAACACTGCTGATGGCCAATCCCAGCCCCTCATTCTGCTCTTTGTTTTCTAGACATGAGCTTCTGGGTAAAATCTTGTCTTTATGGGACAGATGACAAGTAATGCAATATGTATGTCTGGACTCAAAGTTCCATTTCAGCGAGCTGCTGATATTTTGAGAACTGGTGTGTTACAGAAAGAGAGCTTCATTATGTCCATATTATTCCTCTATATACAGTTATCAGTGCCAGACTGCCTAGTGCTTTGTTTTATACTGCCTGTCCATAAAAATCGATATTGCCCATTAATTTGATAAAACTGTTAAGACAGGGGGCCGATTCAGGGTATTATTAGGTGTTTATGTCATAATGTACAAGCCAATATGTACTCAGAGAAGGCTTCCAAGGCTAGGCTGTTATTTATAGAAGGTATAGACTTTCAGCTATAGCTGCTTTATTCCAAAACATTAATACCACAGTACCAGCCATGAATACTCAAGAATGGGCCTATTTTTCAACTCTGCAGTTTGGCGATCAATAATCTGAAAAGTAATTACAAACTTTTTTTTTATGATGTTTTGAATGTGAAAGACGGTGCAGCGTTTTGATGCGCACTGTGTAGGCGGCGCAGGGGTAATTTGTATAAAGTGTTTTATATGACCTGTTTTACGGCTTAGTTACTACACTGCGGCAAGATCGAAGAAACGGGAAGCAATGGGATTGAGATATTTCTTTATCGATATGGGATACGGCGAAAGGCTTTACAATACAAGCGTCATTACGGCCGGATTAAATTATATTTTTATGATTATCGCAAGAATAAAAATATACCCCAGCCAGGGGCAAACCGAGGATTTTCAAGGGGGGAGATTCCTGAAAGGTCTCCCTCAGCCACACACAATATAGTATAATATGGTAGGACATCATGCTGGATAAACATAATGCAATTTCTCGTCCAACCAACCAAATGGGATCGATCAGGAGCAGTTTGGATACAGATAATAATGAGGACAGCCAACATTGGTAATGAAGGGGAAAGTGAAGCACTCACACAGCAGGACACAGGGCTGTGCTCATACCTGACTCTAAGTTCTCCTGGGCTGCTCCATGCTCTGTACACACACTGCTGCTCCATGCTCTGTACACACACTGCTGCTCCATGCTCTGTACACACACTGCTGCTCTAGGCTCTGTAAACACACTGCTGCTCTATGCTCTGTACACACAATGCTGCTCTATGCTCTGTACACACAATGCTGCTCCATGCTCTGTACACACACTGCTGCTCTATGCTCTGTAAACACACTGCTGCTCTATGCTCTGTACACACAATGCTGCTCCATGCTCTGTACACACACTGCTGCTCCATGCTCTGTACACACACTGCTGCTCTATGCTCTGTAAACACACTGCTGCTCTATGCTCTGTACACACAATGCTGCTCCATGCTCTGCACACAAGCTGCTGCTCCATGCTCTGTGCACACGCTGCTGCTCCATGCTCTGTACACACACTGCTGCTCCATGCTCTGTACACACGCTGCTGCTCCATACTCTGTGCACACACTGCTGCTCCATGCTCTGTACACACGCTGCTGCTCCATACTCTGTGCACGCCATGCTGCTCCATGCTCTGTACACACACTGTTGCTCTATGCTCTGTACACACACTGTTGCTCTATGCTCTGTACACACGCTGCTGATCCATGCTCTGTGCACACACTGCTGATCCATGCTCTGTACACACGCTGCTGATCCATGCTCTGTGCACACGCTGCTGCTCCATGCTCTGTGCACACGCTGCTGCTCCATGCTCTGTGCACACGCTGCTGCTCCATGCTCTGTACACATGCTGCTGCTCCATGCTCTGTGCACACGCTGCTGCTCCATGCTCTGTGCACACACTGCTGCTCCATGCTCTGTGCACACACTGCTGCTCCATGCTCTGTGCACACACTGCTGCTCCATGCTCTGCGCACACACTGCTGCTCCATGCTCTGCACATACACTGCTGCTCCATGCTCTGCACACACGCTGCTGCTCCATGCTCTGCACACACGCTGCTGCTCCATGCTCTGCTCACACGCTGCTGATCCATGCTCTGTACACACACTGCTGCTCCATGCTCTGTGCACACGCTGCTGCTCCATGCTCTGTGCACACACTGCTGCTCCATGCTCTGTGCACACACTGCTGCTCCATGCTCTGTGCACACACTGCTGCTCCATGCTCTGTGCACACACTGCTGCTCCATGCTCTGCACATACACTGCTGCTCCATGCTCTGCACACACGCTGCTGCTCCATGCTCTGTACACACGCTGCTGCTCCATGCTCTGCGCACACGCTGCTGATCCATGCTCTGCTCACACGCTGCTGATCCATGCTCTGCACACACACTGCTGCTCCATGCTCTGTGCACACGCTGCTGCTCCATGCTCTGTGCACACACTGCTGCTCCATGCTCTGTGCACACACTGCTGCTCCATGCTCTGTGCACACACTGCTGCTCCATGCTCTGTGCACACACTGCTGCTCCATGCTCTGTGCACACACTGTTGCTCCATGCTCTGTACACACACTGCTGATCCATGCTCTGCACACACGCTGCTGCTCCATGCTCTGTACACACGCTGCTGCTCCATGCTCTGTGCACACGCTGCTGCTCCATGCTCTGTGCACACACTGCTGCTCCATGCTCTGTGCACACACTGCTGCTCCATGCTCTGTGCACACACTGTTGCTCCATGCTCTGTACACACACTGCTGATCCATGCTCTGCACACACGCTGCTGATCCATGCTTTGTACACACACTGCTGCTCCATCCAAAGTCAACAGTAGCAGGGAAAGAAAGGGGGCAGTGTTGTGAGCTGCAGATATTCTGGTGTCTCAACTTGTGTCTGTCCGCAGACACCGCACCGGCCCTGGTCTGAGGGGGGATTCTGGGCAGCTGTAATCCCCCCCTACGTTTGCCTATGCCAGTCAATACAATGTTGACTAAAAATCTGTAGCCTCCCTTGATCAGGATTCAGGACCTAATAAGATCACAAGCTTGAGGCATTACAGGACTCTATCTAAAAATGCTGTACTAATTCTCCTAAAATATGGGTTAGTAGCTTGACAAACAAATTAAAAAGAAACCTTCAACCCACAAAATTATATTATTCATATATTTAAAAAAAAACAATACGATATATATGATTTATATATAAAGGAAGTGTTTCTGATGCTAAACCCAGGAAAATTAATGTAAATTGGGTCTCCTGAATATATAACTGCATTCTACTACATGCCACTACAGTGCCTCTTTAACATTAAAGGACACCCGAAGGGAAAATAAACTGATAAGATAAACAATTGCATCTATCCTCCTTCTCCTAGAAATGACTTTTTAAGATATCCCACAGTTGTATTTTATATTTAAATCTACTTTTTAGGTTTTTACTGTTTCATTGCTTCTACTCAATAACACATTCATTGAAGTACGCCAGAGCTAAAATCTATGAACCATTGACGTTTTTTTCTCTCTTTACTGCTCAGAGAAGCCATTTTCTGCTTGGAAAGTGTTTAATGACTGTAATTCCTTATCACTGAGGGTTACACTGTAGTCTGACCCAGACAGAAGCTGTCACTTACATACCTGATTATTAAACCTTTCAGGCAGAGAAAGAAAAAAAAAAGGAACACAGCATAGTGATTAGTGTGCTAGGCACTGTACATACACGTCTATCTCATCATGTCACATGTCACCTTGGGTATCCTTTAGCCTCCTCCCGACTGCCTAATGGCGATCGGTGTTGGGAGGGTGGCAGCCTCAGGACCGCCTAATGCCGAAAGGCGTTAAGCCCTGGGGCGGGGTTTTGCAGGAGATTGCGCACATCTCCACTTGAATGACAGAGCTCCGCTCTGTCATCAGTCTCCCAGCGGCAATCACTGTCATTGGCTGGCGGGAGGAGGGAGGGAGGGGGTAAAAAAAAATAAAATAAAAATTTAAACAAATGTATTTATAAAAATAAACTAATTAAAAAATCAAAACAAACAAACATCACAGGAGCGATCAGAGACTAGCAACAGAAAGCTCTGTTGGTGGGCAGAAAAGTGTCCTGCATTGTATGACTCTGCAGCAGGCTTTTAACGCTGCAGCGCAAAGCATTTAAAAAAATAGCCTGGTCACTAGTTGGTTGTAGGCCTGTGGTCCTGAAGTGGTTAGAGGCAAGGTACATAGATGTGAGATAAATAAGTGTGTAGTCAGGGCCGGCCCTAGACTTTTTGCCACCTGAGGCAAAAATTTCAAAAATCGCCGCACCCCCTCCCCCCGCGGGTTGGGGGGCCACCGAGCTGGAGGGGTAGTGGGCAGGAAGGGGGTATTGGGCCTAGTAAGTGGGCGGCATTGCAGGAAGTGATGTCAGTGGAGCGCTTGCTTGAACGTGGAAAAGGTGAGTGATCCCCGCCCGTTGCCTCTCAATCTATACGCTGGTACTTAACTATTTACAGCTGGAGGGGAGCGCAGATCGGGGGACCCAGGCGAGGGAGGGGGGGGGGGGTCCGACCCCCCTCCCCACCACTAGGCCCAATACCCCCTTTCTGCCCGCTACTCCTCCAGCTCGGCGGGCGGCCCCCCACCCACGGACAGGCGGGTGCCGCTCCCCCAGATGTGCCGCCTGAGGCAAATGTTTCACCCCGCCTCATACACGGGCCGGCCCTGTGTGTAGTGTGCGTGTATTAAACAATATCCTGTAAATGTAGATGGAGTGATCCAAAGATGGCAATATGTCTTCCAGAGAGGAGATAAAAAACACAGAAGTACTGTGTCCATATAGATCGCCACAGAAGCACCGACGGGTCGGCGATCTTTCCGGGCGGCCAGCGGGACACTGAGGAGGAGCAGAGCGGAGCTGCGGGGAGGGACCAAAATGACTGCTAGGGGCTGAAAGAAGCCCAGATATATAACAGATTACGCTGGTCGACTCAGAAGTCCTTTAAAGTGGATCCGGGATATACTTTTACTCACTGCATAATTGTGTTCCTTACATAGAGTTTATAGGGCATTCCTCAAGCCAAATACTTTTTTAAATTTTGTTTTAATACTCTAATTCCCTATAAAGTAAATAAGCCTCACTCACAGTTTCTCCAGAGTGCCTTGGCACTCTCAGCCTTAGCAGCAAGGGCTTATGGGATCTCCGTCTGGGCAGGAGGAGGAGGAGGTGTTACTAGCCAGAGATTTCAGAGGCAGAGGGGAGGAGGGAGGAGGAGAGCGGAGTGAATTTGTCACAGGCTGAGGGCTGGAGATGCTATCCGCTTGCCTGTGTGTAATGTGACAAACAGAACATGACTGCCCTCATTGTATCACAGAAATAAATAATCGTAAACTGTTGAAGCTGTTTGCAGCTAGATTTTCTGTGTAATCTATATAGGTAGAAAAAACAACGTTTTGTAAAAAAAATAATACCATTTAATGGCTAACTGATAGAGTTAAATTATGCAAGCTTTCCGGGATCTAGTCCCCTTCTTCAGGCATATATCCAGATGTTAGTTGAAGTAAACTATCTAAACTTTAGATAAGATATATAGACAAGTTACTTGTTACTATATATAGATCTATAGATATAGATATATAGACAAGTTACTTGTTATAGTTAGTTTTTCATCTCGGATCCGCTTTAAAGGGACTTCGAGCAGTGCAGAAACTATGGAAAGATGTATATCATTGTAAAGCTCTCTTTCTCCTCTTTCCAATGATATATAAACCACCGCCCTACGTCTTTTAGTTTTCGCTATTTTCGCGATTGAAATTGCAGCGACCGCGATTTCGATCGCGAAAATAGAGAAAACTAAAAGGCTTAGGGCAACGATTTAGGTGTCGTCAGAAAGAGGAGAAAGAGAGCTTTAAAATGATATCCATCTTGCCATAGTTATATTGTATTACACAGGACGACACTTTCCCCAGTGTCAGCAGCTCCATTCTGCTGAATGGAGCTGCTGACTTTGACAAAAAGTCGCCCTGTGTAATACAATATAACTATGGAAAGATGGATATCATTTTAAAGCTCTCTTTCTCCTCTTTCTGATGACACCTAAATCGTTGCCCTACGACTTTTAGGCCCATATGCAATTCATTTTTTCACCTGAGTTTTCACCTAGGTGATATTTTTAAATTTGTCAATAAAATGCATTTTAAGCAATCAGAAAGCAAGAAAATGCTCAAAATAAATTTGATAGCACTTTTTCATTTACTTTTTGCTACTTTTTTAGTTGAAAAGTGCTGGAAAGTTATTTTAATTTGAAGATGAAAAATTATCTCCTAGGAGAAAAGTCAGGTGAAAAAGTGAATTGCATATGGCCCTTAGTTTTCTCTATTTTCGCGATCGAAATCGCGGCCGCGGCAATTTCAATCGCGAAAATGGCGAAAACTAAAAGGCGTAGTGCGCCGGTTTATATATCATTGGAAAGAGGAGAAAGAGAGCTTTAAAATGATGTGCATCTTTCCATGGTTTCTGCACTGCTCGGAGTCCCTTTAAGCATAATTACTAGCTATTTTTCTAGTTTGTAAAACTTCTTGGTTTCAGAGAAATCCATCTTCAACAGACAACTGTACCAGATGATTGTTTTTGTAACTTTAATTGAATACAACATGTGTTAAGGGTATAGTTATAACCCATATTGTAAGAAGACTGTTTATCATTTAATGCTTTAACACCGACTGTAATGTTGATAAATATTGGAACTGAATAAAAACATTTTCAAAAAAACCCAAAACGTTGTGTTTACCATCGAATGAGGTAATGTTTTTGAACAGTACAAACTAAGCCCCTTATCCTCCCATTTAGGGTCAGGCACTGCCACCGGGCTGGTCTTGTCCACATTTCACAAACTGCTCTGTGATTTCCTCCGCTGTCCTATGGTGTGCAATGCTTTTATCATGAATCAATAGAAGATAGAGACTGGATACAGCGTTTGTGCTTTCAGGACAGTGCTCTCTCTGCCTGCTGTCCATTATATTCCAATATCCGCTCATTCACTCAAAACACTCCATCACATTTAGTGGTTCATGCAGGTTTTCTTATTTGTCCCCAGTGCATCATTGCAGAACATGAAAGTAAATGGAAAAAAGGCCATTGTGTACATTGTGAGGATTTTCTTGAACCGTATCTGCTTATGTGGGTTTGCTATGGAGAGACTTGCATGGAGTGTGAGGTCAGTGGAAAAGTTATTACAGCATAGAAAACCAGCCACAGCTTCTCACCCTAATTGATTATTGATTGGTCTAGCATGTTTTGCCATACATTTTGCCCTAACCCTAAGGCCCGGTTCACATTAGCGGTTGCTATCCGGAATCGCCGTGCCGGAGCCGGACCGCATGCGGACCGGACGAAACGGACGCACGGCATAGCAATGAAAGTCTATGCGACCGTTCACATGCGTCCGTTTCGTCCGGACCGGAGCCGGACCGGATCCGGACTCCGGCGTCCGTTCCAACATGCGCTATTTTTTGGTCCGGCTGGTCCGGCTGACGTATCCGGACCGGAGCCGGAATGTTGCATCCGGCCAATGGAAACCAATGAGAACCGGAGAGCGCACAACACACTGGCTATAAAAACCGGATGTTATACCACACTTCCTATGCTGACTCTATGGTATGGTGGCCATTTTGGATGGGGACCACATGGCACCAGCATTCACAGAGTGGAGCAGCAGTGACTTCATGCTGGAGCTGTTTGGCAGCAACATGTCTGACGATATGTCTGATAACGAGGGGGTGAGGCCCTACACATCAGAAGACCTCATCCTACAGGTGCAGCAGGTACCAGCCCTGTGGGACAAGGGGGATGCGGACCACAGCAACATCAAAAAATGCAGAGGCCTGTGGAAAAAAATTGCCAAGCTGTATGTGGAGGACTTTGAGAACTTGAGCAAGAGACAGCAAGGCACAGAGGATATGTTGACTAGAAGTTTTTGGGGGGGCTTGTGGTTAGCTTGTGATGTATTCCACTTTTGCTATGGATTTGTGTCACCCACGTGTTGCCCACCCACCCGTGGCCCACCCACCTGTTCCCCACCCACCTGTACCCCACCTGTGATGTATCCCACCCACCTGTGATGTATCCCACCCACCTGTACCCCACCTGTGATGTATCCCACCCACCTGTGATGTATCCCACCCACCTGTACCCCACCTGTGATGTATCCCACCCACCTGCGATGTATCCCACCCACCTGTGATGTATCCCACCCACCTGTACCCCACCTGTGATGTATCCCACCCACCTGTACCCCACCTGCGATGTATCCCACCCACCTGCGATGTATCCCACCCACCTGTGATGTATCCCACCCACCTGTACCCCACCTGTGATGTATCCCACCCACCTGCGATGTATCCCACCCACCTGTGATGTATCCCACCCACCTGTACCCCACCTGTGATGTATCCCACCCACCTGTGATGTATCCCACCCACCTGTGATGTATCCCACCCACCTGTACCCCACCTGTGATGTATCCCACCCACCTGTGATGTATCCCACCCACCTGTGATGTATCCCACCCACCTGTACCCCACCTGTGATGTATCCCACCCACCTGTGATGTATCCCACCCACCTGTACCCCACCTGTGATGTATCCCACCCACCTGTACCCCACCTGTGATGTATCCTACCCACCTGTGATGTATCCCACCCACCTGTACCCCACCTGTGATGTATCCCACCCACCTGTGATGTATCCCACCCACCTGTGATGTATCCCACCCACCTGTGATGTATCCCACCCACCTGTGATGTCTCCCACCCACCTGCGATGTACCCCACCTGTGCACATAAAACATACACAATGACCAATTATTAAACATCAATTTATTGTAAAAAATTAAGACATTTAAAATCACTTAAAAACTTGAAACTCCAAAATAAACACATTTCAACAAAACATATTAAAAACCAAACATTCACCCTCGTCCTGGTGGTGTGGTAAAATAAAGTCTCAGTTGGTCCCTGTTCCGCAGTGACACTACCCTTGGCCTGGTTGCATACCTCCGCAGGGGCATTAGTGGAAGCACATTCGGG